>NW_025796915.1:6030069-6311445 GCF_021613505.1 Equus quagga
ACAACTAGCACACCGTGACACAGCGTTTCCACACACAGACACAACAGCTGTGAACAACCTCAACATCATAGGGAGTCATAAATTACAATGAAGCAGAAAATGCTTTAGTAATCATTAGCTCTGTCATGAATGATGTAATTGATAATGATATAAATAATATAATTCATTTAATTATAAATTTATCTAAGTTAATTTTTAATAATAACTGTTTGACAATCAACTGACAAAATTCCTGAAAATTTAACAATCAGCTTATGAACCCATATGAGCTGTCTCCAGCACACCTAAGTCTGTGCTATTCTTGAAATCATTTATCCTCAGACCTTCTGCCAATGATTTATAGGCAAATGACAATATGGAGCAAATTGTGGGCTGGGGTAATCTAAAAAGACATTTTTGGAATGATTTTCACTTAACTCTAAAGAATGAGTGAGATTTGAATAGATTATAGAGAAGTCCAATGAGAACTAACACCAGTAGTGTCAACGCTTTCCGTAAGTTATTATGTATAATCCTTACAATGTTTTGTGGAAATGGGTGCTATAATTGTCCCCATTTTACAGATGAGAAAACTGAGACACCATGAGGTTTACCCAAGGTCAAAAGTCGTATTGTGGGGGCTGGCCCCGTGGCCGAGTGGTTAAGTTCGCGCACTCCGCTGCAGGCGGCCCAGTGTTTCGTTGGTTTGAATCCTGGACATGACACTGCTCATCAAACCACGCTGAGGCAGCATCCCACATGCCACAACTAGAAGGACTCATAACGAAGAATATACAACTATGTACTGGGGGGCTTCGGGGAGAAAAAGGAAAAAAATAAAAATCTTCAAGAGTCTTAGAAGCCCAGGGTGAGGCCAGACTCCTTTAAAAAAACAAAAAAAAAAAGAGTTGTATTGTGGTGGAGCCAGGATTTGAACTCAGAGGGTTCCAGAGCCTACACTTTTAGAAGTTTATTAGAAATGAAGGAAATCTCCCAAATTTTTATTTAAAAGAAAGGACGAGAGAGGGACTGAGAAAGGGACTGATGGTTGAGGCTCAGACTTCCTGCCTTCTGCTTGTTCCCCTGGACTTATTTCTACCCAGGGCTCTGGGGGGTTGGGGGTCGCCCCCTCTAGAAGTTGAGCTCTTGGCCCAGCCCCTCTGAGCTTCAGGAAAGTCGGCATGTACTGACTTCTCCAAAGATGCTTTGGCCTCTGTCACCCAGGTGTCCTTTAGCTCACATCCATAGCATTAAGCATAGAACAAGTTTCTGTCCCCGTACACCAGGGCCTGCCTCGGCTTCCTGCAGGACCACGTGGAGTTCAGGAGCCCTCCCAGGATAGCCCTTCACCTCCATGCCAGGCTGCTGAGCCCCGTGTCTGCTTGGAAGCCCATTGGGTAAACTGGGAAGGAAGGTTTGCTCAAGTCAAGTCAGCAAAGTCCTTCTGTGCATTCACTGTGTGCAGTCACCACTCTCGGTCATAGACAGTGGGCTAGAAGGAAGGAGGAGGAGAGAGTGATCCCTGAGGATCCTGAAGCCCAGATGGTCAGCCAAGACCAAGACAACGGAAGAAAATGGTCCAGGATGCTGTCAGGCCATGGGCAAGGGTCTGGGTGTCCCATCTAGACATACCCCTTAGCGGCATTCCGAGAGATCGGACAGAATTAGGGCCTGGGAGTCAAGACATCAGACAGCCTATGTCCAAGTGCAGTTCTAGCCACTTCCTTGCTATAGGATCTTTCTTATATATGGAGACAAAATAAGTCTAACCTGATGGGTGGGAGGACTGAATGAGGTAAAATGCCTGTTAAGTGCTTAGCAGGAGGAGGTGCCCATTTAATTGTAGCCCACATTTTTCCATGTCCTCTAGCCCCTATTCAGTGAGTTTTCCCTAAGGACCTACTGTGTGCCCAGATCTTTTCTAGGTGCAGAGAGGAAGCTGAAGAACTAAGCGAGAGGTGGTGTGTGCAGTGGGCAAGCTCACAGGCTCCAGCCTGGCTGCCTGCCCTCACATCCTGGCTTTCCCTCCTATGAGTCCTGTGATCTGGGGCAAGTTTCTTTACCCCTCTGTGCCTCTGTTTCCTCATTTGTAAAATAGGGATAATTATAGTACCTACCTCGCAGGGTTTCATCTCTGTAAAGCAGGGGAAAGAATCTGTCTTGCCTTCCTCACAGAACCACTGGAAAAGTCAAGTGAGGTAATGGATGTGAGAGCACTCTGTCAGCTAAAAATGACCTGTGGTCATCAGAGACTAAACTTATTACTAACAGCAATAATAATAAAGCGCAGTCTCTGCGTGCAGAGGGTAAGACCTTGCCGGGGGACACCCAGAAGATCTTCATTCAGGGCGAATAAAGAACGCCCCTCAGTGCTGAGGAGGTTGTCGTTGGGCTGGAGTGTCTAAGGGAGCTCTTGGATGAGGAGCCGGCCCTCCGATCAGCCTGTCCCAGGACTTCCAGAGGGGACCTTTCTAACACACTACCCCATCCATGTCACTCTTTTCCAAATGACCTTCTGATGACTTTCCAAAGCCTGAAGGACCAATTCCAGACCCCCTTGAAGGCACACACAGACCCCCTTGAAGGCACACAAGGTTCTTCATGGTCTGGTTCCTGCCAACCTTTAAACCTCAGCCCTAGATTCGTGGCCTCTCCCTCCCACGTTCTCTCATCCTCCCTGAACTTGCCCAGCTGTGTCCTCTGCCTGGGATGCTCTTCTTCTCTGCCTAGAAAACTTCTACTCATCCCTTAAGAAGCACTCAGGTGCCACCTTCTCTGTGAGGTCTTCCTTGATCTCCAACAGGCTGTTCGTCACTCCCTCTTCTGTAAGGACCTCTTGTGCACCTGTCATATTGTCATTTATTTGACGTTTGTCTCTGCATCAATTGGGCTCTTGAGGATTGAAATCATAGCTCATTCATCTTTGTAATGTCCACAGCACCCAGCTCAGTGCCTAGCACTGGTCAAGTGCTCAAGAAAGTTTATTGATCAAATGCATACAACAGAGATTTTCAAACTATGTTTCCAAATGCTCAAGAATTCCACAGAGATATCTCTGGGGTCACCATAAGGCTGATGAGAAAGCTGAATGGGTGCAGTTCCAAAAGTCAAAACAAGGTGCCATGAAAAAGCAGCAATCAGTAAATGAGAAGGAGCTCCTGGAAATTACAGTTCTTACTGCCAAAAGTTGTAAAAATTAACAGAAAGGTTAGAATACAAAGTCAAGAAAATGTCCTAGAACGTTGAGCAAATGGCATGAAACATGAGAGAAAAAAATATTCAAACAGGATCAGTTCAGAAGGTTCAACATCCAGCTGCTAGTAGTAGTTCCAGAACGAGAAAAGAAAGAAGATGGAGGAGACAGAATTATCATAGAAATAACAACATTAAAAAAAAATCCACAGGAAAAAAAAAGGGACACTGAGTCTCTACATTGAAAGGGCTGAGAGAATGCAAGGCAGACATAGAATTGAGCAATTTAAAAATATCAAAGATTAGAAAAGATCCTGAACATTTCCAGAGAAACCAGAACGTCGACTTACAAAGAACCAGAACATCTACTCCTTTGATTGACAAAGAAGCAGGATCAGACTGAGATCATCTTTCTCATCAGCACAATGGAGGCCAGACTAATAACTGCTTCCACTTACATGATGCTCACTACATGCAGGTGCTGTTTTAAGCAACTTACATACATAAACAAATTCAATCTTCATCACAACACCATGAGTTAGGTACTATTTTTACCTCTGTTTATAGATGAGAAAACTGAAGCAAAGAGAGATTAAGTGACTTACTGGGTCCAGTAAATGGTGAAGTTTAATATTTAACCCTGGCATCTCGTGCCAATGACTGGCCTTTGAATCTCCTGGCTATACTCCCTCTCTAAGCGCTAAGTGTAAATGGCTTTGAACCTGGAATTCTATACCCAGCCAAACTATCAGTCAAGAGTGAAGACAAAAAATAGCTCATATTCAGTCAAGGACCCAGAAATTTACTTCCCATGCTGCCTTTCTGAGAAATTATTTGAATATGTATTCAAGCAAACTGACTTGGTAACCATGAAGGATAAAGTTATGGGATGAAAACTGGTAGAATTAATCCAGGGATCTAGTGTAAACGAATTCGAGAATGACTGGTGTTCAGCCGGCCCATGAAAGCTTGAGAACAAATAATAGCAGAGGACCGGGAACCTAAATAGAATGAAATCAGAAAGAAGAGAGGAATAGATTCTAAACAATACATAAAAGAAGGCTGGAAGACTTTAGGAATATGGTGAAGAGTGGTGTGTTTCTCTTACGAAAACAAACAAAACCGTAAGAAATGCCAAGAGGTAGGGAGAAAGAAAAAAATTTCCGCAAGAAATTAATGGCTCAAATATGAAACAAACTAAATTTTGACATGATTTGTAAGAATTGGTAGAGAGTAAGAAAATAAAATCCATTTAATGCTGATGTTAGAAGCATTTTCCTGAGAGTGGTGTGGGGCCAATAATACTGTGACCATAGAGAAGGGGCTGTGGTCACTCAGATCCGCTGCTTGGCTCACAAGGAACAAAGTTACACCATCAACACAATGTAAACACTGAGCCCTGGGTTTTTATGGGCAAAATAGGAAAGGCTTAAGAATGACTACAAAATAGAAGCAAATGCTATCAACCTTGATGAAATGAACAAAGATAAAAGAGATAAGAAATTGGGAGCTAGAAGAGGACAGAAATGGAGGGAAAAATAGGGATACTAATATCCTCATCTTACCAAGTGACCTCGGGAATAGGGGTTACAAATATTACTTAAATTTACAAAGTTAAGCAATGGAGAAACTAAAATAGGAAAAGAATTAGCAACACTTGGGAAGAGGAAGAGAGCTAGGGATGGGGTATATAAGTCGAATCCTCATCCGTGAAGGCTGGGCATAAATAGAGAACGTTAGCTTGACCACATACCCTCATTTGCCGAGGACAGTCCCATTTTACACATGTTGTCCTGTGTAATAATTAGTTCTCTTCCGTTTTACTTTCAACAGTCACCTGGTTGGAGGATTAATGATATGCCATCTTATCTGAAGTTGATAAATGAAAAAGTATCAGTATAAACACATGACATGGAAAAACCACCAGAGAAAATAAAATGAAAACTGTTTAAAGTCATGTCTCATGGGAGGTGGGGGGTGGAGCAAAATGTGTCAAAGCTCACCCAACTGTGCAGTTGAAAGGTGTGCATTTTATGGTATGTAAATTATACCTCAGTTAAGTTGGTTAAACCAAATATGGTGGCATTTGGGGATGGCAGGGTGGGTGAGGAGCCATTCTGTATTATTTGATTTTGTTTCAACCATGTACATTTTTACTCTAAGAAGAGTCTTAAAAACTTGTATTAAAACCTATTTTTAAAAACAGAGTTTGGGGTGGGGGTGCTGGATAATGCCTAAGGCTCAGATGCTCCCTGAGGTTTTAGACCAGAATTGGGGAGCAGGGAGTTTCCTCTGAGGCCCCTTTTTCCTCTTCTGGACAAAAGGGGGATCTGAGGAATTAGATGACTGGTTCTTGTTAGATTTGCCTGGGCAGCTGAAAAAGTTACCAATGCCTAGGGTTTACCCAAGAGATTCTGATTTATAGACATTTTTAAAGGCCTCCTTGGTGGTTCTGATGGGCAGCCAGGCTGAGAACCACTGAGTTTTTGAGGGATCCCTGGGCTCCAAGATGTGAGAAATTCAAGATGGCAGGTGGTGACTGAGCTGCTGGTTGGCTAAGAGGTAAGAGTCACCGGATCACATTCTCTCCTTCTGTAGGTGTAGAAACTGTGGTCAACTGGCCCAGAGAGAGAGAGGGTCTAGCCCAAGGTGGAGTGGCGAGTCAGTGGCCTGGCTGAGGCTGGAACATGGATCATTCAACTCCTAGCCTGTGCTTACTCCTCCCCAGCATCAGGGCTCCATGGCTTTAACATGAGAAGGACAATCACAGACGTCCAGTGGTTCTCTGAGCACCCGCTGCACACCAGGCTCTACGCTGGGCATTGCACGTGGCTTCTCCCCTTCAATCTTCCTGCCCTCCTGTGAGCCCCAGGTCAGACTTAGCATTACCCTGTGCCAGTCTCACTAGGCTCTAACCCAATATTTCTCAAGGTGTGGCCCTCAGCAATATTTTGCTCTCAATTTCCTGAGATGCTTGTTTAAAATGCAGATCCCTGGGCCCCTACCCCAGACCTGTGGAATAAGAATATTTGGAGGGGGGAATTCAGGGAGGTGCTTTCTACCCAGTGTCCCAGGTAGTTCTTAAGTCCACAAGCAATTGAGAGCCACTACTCACACAGGCCTTCTTTGCCTTTCTTGAGTGGGCCAAACGCCTCCCACCTCAGGGCTTTGCCCCTCTATTGCTTTTGCAGAGTTAACAGCCCCCACCTCCAACTCACTCTTGAGTCTCAGCTTCCTCTGGGAAGTCTTTTTGATTCTTTAGTCAAGGAAAGCTCTTCCCCAACACACTCCTTCTCACATAGGCTGTTCCTCCATGGTGCTTGTCACAGTGACAACTTACAAAACAATGTGCCTGATGTTTTGTCTAATGCCCCCTCCCTGCTACTATCGTGTCCACGGCATTGTTCACAGCCCCTAGCCCCACACTTGGCACCCAGCAGGGGTTAAATAAGCAGCTCAGTTACAGGGCCAGAAACAAGTGGAGCCAGGATTCAACCCCAGACCTGCCTGACACCGCATCTGCTTCTCAACCTCCGTGATGAACTGCCCCAGAGAGCAACGACCAGACCAGATGTGGGAATCCTAACATTTGCTCCATTTCCCAGACCCCTAAGCCACTCTGCTTTTGCACAATTAGTAATTCTTTTTGATAAGTACTGATAGCTAACAATTAAGGGGCAGGCGAGAGCTAGGATCTTCTCCCAAGGCCTCTACACCAGGCACGGTGCTCATGAGGCACAGGCAGAACTGAAGTCCCAGGCCCGCTGGGAGTTGCTGCCAGCAGCGCAGACAGGCAGACAACTCCTGGGAGCTCAGTGAAGTCCTGGGTCTCCGTCCTTTTAGGGGTTCGGGTAGCATCACCAATGGAAGTTCCCCCTGCGTCAAAGCTGGCAATAGTGACAGTGTGCTATGCTTCCAGTCAGAGCAGCCGGTCAAGAATCGGCCAGTCCAGTGGCTGCACACGGGACCATTTAGGAACTGAGTCTGGGGAGCCTTTCCTGGGCTCGCTGCACTCATACCTCCCTCAGACGGGGCACGTTTCCGTCGTATTCTAGCTAACTCGCATAGCTCCAATACCAACGTGCCAGTGAAAACATGTTTTTAACATCCATTCTACTAATTAACAAAACCTTCATATTGATCAGAGATAAAAGTAAAGGAAGTTGCAACTTGCAGTCGCTGCCTCTCAAGATGAATTTCCACTTGGTGCAATTGATCATACCTAGGGTACAGATCGAAACTAACACATGCACACATTTTCATCTTCCTGCACCAAATGAAGTATTTTAGAAGTCATATAGTAACCCAACCAGCAGTGGGAGGCAACTCGGATCCTCTAGGCCTCTGAACGTCTGCTCTGCCATTTGGGCCAGTGCTGCCCTGAGGCCTGGTCTGACCCGCCCGCTCAAGCTCAGAAAGCGCTGGGATTTGCTCAAAAGTTGGCACTAGTCTTGGTCTGGAGAGGCTCTCTGGGTCCAGGCATGCCAGAGGCCAGAACAGGTCTAAGATAGTGCTTATCAAACTGTATTTTGTGTCAGGAAAAATTGTGAAGGACTAAAATGGGGTGGAAGGGAGAGAAAGAGAGGGAAGAAAGAGAGATTCCTGGATCTCCTGTCCAGTATATCCTTCTGGTTTTTTTTTTTTTTCCTCAGCTTTTCATTATCTGAGCTATTTTACAGCTCTGGAAGTTATAGAAAATTGATATTGACGTAAATGATTCTTGTCCATAGAAATGCAAACTATGTCCAATGCAAAGCAATTGATTATTGCCCTATGGACTTTTTGCCAGTTTTGCATCTATTTGTAAATTCAACTCAGATTCCTGATGACCTATATATGTGTCTACTCTTTGCAGTCTCCTTTGAAATGATTATAACATCTTAGTGGTTTCCTCGTTAATTAATGAGTTGAATAAAATCTTTGACCCAGATTCACTTTATATCTGTACGAGAGTCATGATTGTACCTTCTTTTAAAAATTTCACGTGCTTATAAATCGCCTGGGGATCTTGCTAAAGCGGAGATTCTGATTCAAGGTCTGGGGAGGGGCCTGAGGTCTGCATTTCTCTCATGCTTCCAGGGGACGCCCACGCTGCTGGTCCCACAGATGCCACTTAGATGTTAAGCTACTCTTCTGATGATTCATCTTAAAATACCCAAGTGAGATCATGTGAATAAGTTCATTATTATCTTTACCTTAGGTTTGGCTAATTAGCATAAGGAGTGTTAGAAATTGTTTTTCACTTTTTGGTGAAATTATGGTGTAAAAGGACCCTCTGTGCTTGCATGAATAAGGTTTCAGAAACTGGCCAACCCCGGGCCCTGGATCCTCCACTTCACCAGGTTCCACCACCTCATCCTCAGTGTGAACCCCACAGCTTTCCAGGGCCCTCTGCACACTTGCAAGTTCTGTGGGCTCCCAGCTCTGGCCTAACCCCTTGAAGGGAGCCAGAGGGGTGTGGGGGGAGGCAGTTATTAGCCCAAACAGGGTTCCCATTCAGGCTTGGTTTGGCCTACCCCTGCAACGGGGATGCGGACTCTCTACTCCCGTGGCATTCCTGCCTCTCACAGACCCCAGAGGCTGTGCACTGGAGGGTCCCTGGGTGCCCCTCCTCAACCCAGGAGCCCTTCCACAGATGGGGCTGTGCATGCTGAGAGGTTTCCTGGGCTCTGCTGCTCAGGCGGACAGGCACCTGCCCTTCCCCTGCTGACTTCCGGCCACAAGGGCTCACAGGGGAAATCCTGGTGAAACACCTTTCAAGGCAACATCCTGAGCTGCTGTGCATCAGCAGCCTCGGCTCCTGGGGCAGCAACTTTGGACCCCACCACTGCGGTTTGCTGGCCTCTGGGTCACTGTGGGCTGCTGAGCCATTCCTGCAGGGGAGCAGGAGAAAGGCATGCTCAGTTTTTCACCTCCCTGAGCCTGGGAAAGGGTGATATGACACTCTGGGTCCCACAGCCTGTATCCAGGGCAGGAGGACCAGAGTGCAGGGAGGAGGGTGCGCTTCGATGGGCTGGTTCCGGAACTCCCACTGCCCCGGATCTTTCTCTCTCCAGGCCTCAGTTTCTTCTCTCGTGCTATGGGGACATGATTCAGAGCCAAGACCTGTGGTGAGGCAGAGCAGACAGGATGTAGGTGAGCATTCTGGCAGAGTTCCTGCAGCCTGAGATGCTCTTTCTTCTGCATGACAGATGACAGGTCGTTTCTCCACATTCAGAGGCCTCTGTGGACACGCCCCTTCCCTCACACCTTTGCCAGGCTTTATCCCTGAGATTCGTGTTTGTGGGTTTGTTTTCATTTCCTGCTATCTGCTCCATGTGCCCCCACCCCCAGAACAGGCGGCTCGTCTGTCTGTTCCTGGCTGTGTCCCTGCTCCCACCTCAGTGCTTGCACACAGAAAGCACTTGAGGAACTGCGGTTGCTCGGGTGAAGGTGTCCAGCCCTGTGCCCAGCACTTAGTAGGTCCACAGAAAACAGGAGTGCTTTCCCTAGGACACTCGGCACACACAGCAGCTTCCTCGCTGTCTTATTCCACCTTAAATCCAGCCTCAGTGGGCTTTCTGCTCTCTGCCAAAGCAAACAGAGCAATCAGTCTACTCGCCACTCCTAATTGCCTTATATTTTTCCCGTCAGCCTAGGCCTGGCCCCAAGGTTCCCAGTCACGGGTCGTTGTCTCCCTCGCTGCTCTCAGAGCCACAGAGCAAGCGTGAGCAATTAGAGCTGGAAGCTGCCTTGGCCACCGAGTCAATACCCCACCCGCAGGGCGTCCTGCCCACATGGCAGCGGGGGACATGTCTCGTCCCAGCCAACACCTGCCAGGGGCCTGCTGGACCGGGGACCCCACACGTGCCAGTTCATTGCATCCTCATAAGGGCATGTTATCCCCATATTTCAGAGGAGGAAACTGAGGTTCGTGTAGTTAAGGGTCTTGCCTGGTGTCCTAGCTGGAAGCGACAGAACCAGTGTCTGAGACCAGGCCTGTCTCACTTCAAGGTCGGGTCCTCACACAAGGTAGAAACAGAAAGGGTCTCAGGGCAGAGGGAAGAGGCCGGGGCCAGCGGTGAGGAGCTGACCTCAGGGAGGTGGCTCCTTCTGGGTGTGGCCTGCCCAGATGAAACCACAGCCCCGTTGGCCCCTGGGCCCTGGGGCAAATCACTTGCTTGGGCGTTGAGGGCCTTTCTGAGATGCAGAGATCCCTCCGCACCTCCAATGCTTATGGGATAAAGCCCAAGGTCTCCTGCCGCACAGAGAGGACCTCCGCCATCAAGCTACAGCCAGGCTTTCCAGAATTATCTCCCCAGCACAGGCCACACTCCAGCTTCTTATATGGCACCCAGACATGCCCTGCATTCTCCACCCCCACCCTCGGCCTTTGCTCCAGCCCGCATGTCTGTCAAAGTCTGATCCACCCTGTAAGGTTCAGCTTAGAACCCAACCCCACAGTCCCTTCATTTCAGCCTCACGGCAGATACTGTAACTGTCCCCATTTTACAGATGAGGAAACTGAGGATGGATATTAATGTCTTGCCTGGAGTCGTGCAGTGAAGTTGGGGGATCTGGCAGCAGTTGAGTCCCTCCACCTCACTTCTCCCTAAGCCCCCCAGAACTGATCCTAAAGGAGGTGAGTCTTTTTGGGGTTAGGGGCTGGAGATTAGACCAGAGGTCCTAAGCCCCGAGGTAGTCTCCTGGGCCCTGGGCCCTGTGCACCTGTCCCCTGCCTTTGATGAGATGTACCAGATTACATTTTCTGATTCAGGGATCTGACTCATCCTTGCTCCTGGCCAGTGGGAGCAGAAGCCTCCCAGCAGGGGACAAGCTGACATTCCTTTGGGCTCACAGGAGTCTTTGGGCTCACAGGAGTCGGGAGGGAAGACAGCTGAAGGAGAGGGGAGTTGGGGCAAGTGGTTGGGGGGCGGTTTCAGTCATCTCTGCTCCTGCAGGTTTGTTCGGAGTGGATGCTGCTGCCTCCCACCGTGGAGCTGGCTGTCCCCACCTTCCTCCCAGGGCTGCCACTGGCCTGAGTGTGCACCCTGCTTCCCGGCTCTTCCCCCCTCCTTCCCTTCCTCGGTCACTCCTGCCCTCTAAAAGCTTGGGAACTTCATCTTCAGGCATCTCTCTGCCCCTCTCTCCCTCTCTTTCTCCCCACCCCTCAGCCCTGCACCTGCTCTGCTTACAGAATCTCCCTTCCACCAAGGTTATCCTTAGAGACCTGCTTGAGCCTGGTTTGGATTCACTCTCCTACCCCTCCAGTGGAGCTTTCAACCTTACAGGGCAGTACTTAAGACGGGGGAATGTGGTGATAACGGTGGAATTTCAGGCATTCAGCAATTGGACTTGTAAGCTGCATCTGGCCTTCCAGGCTCAGCCGACCAGGAATTTGGCACGTCTAGGATGCTGCAGATTTGTTCTCTGTACCTGAGGCTAACGGAAGGCATGTCTTCTTGGCAGCATGCAGGTCTGGCTCTCGGCTCATGGAAAACTACTGGGACTGATTGGTGGGGCTCTGGCCTGGACCTCAGTGGAGCCCAATGACTTGGGCTGAGCAGAGTTGTCCCAGGCATTCGAAGAGCCACACCTTCTCCCCTTGGCCAGCTGGCTCTCCAGGCTGGCAGTTGGCAGAAAGCTGGCACCTTGGTAACTAATATTGGTGGCAGGAGTGACAAACTCACATGGTTTCAGGGGCGAGGCAAACACAGTGAGAGTGTGGAGCAGACTGGAGTAAGCAATAGGGAGGAGTGGGGACTGGGGCAACTGGAGAGTCCTGATGTGCCTAATGTAATTCAAAAGAAAATATGTTCTGGCTCCCTGACTGACTGCCAACCTCTGTTAATGCATTACAGGGTCCACAGCTCTTTTCCACATGGTTTCATTGAATTATCATCTCCTTTCTTTCTTACAGTAATTACCCCCACTTGGCAGATGAGGAAACTGGATCTTAACAAGGCTAAGACATTCTCCTGGACTCATTTAAGGCAGTGATTTGTGGGCAGTGGCTTGAAGATATGCAAAGAGAGTTCTCTGCCCCGACTTTCTCACGGCTCATCACGTTTGGAGGTTGAAATACAACTATCCGAGTCAACCGTTAGGGACGTGATCTGTTCTAACTCAGGATTTCCATTCAAAACGTGCCCCTCCTCCTCCCCCGTAGACTAATTCTGTCCCACCTGTGACAGCGCATCCTGCTGTTCGCCCCATCATGAGGGAGGATCCAGGGGGCCGATGGTGGGGGCCAAAGGGGGGACACGGAGGGCCAGAGGAACAGGGCCCCTGATGGGAGAGAGAAGCCGGAAGAAGACTCTGAGGCCTGGAGGGCCAGATGCTGTGACAGCCCCGTATCCCTCGGCTCCGTACCTGCCCCACACCCACTCACAGGCAAGGGCACTTCCTCGTGGAGACACGGCCTTGGAGGTCTGGAGTCAGACCTGCCACCCATGGCCTTCTGAACTCCCTGGACTACAGTTTCTTCACATAATACAGTGACATGCAAGTTATAATAAGCAGTGACACCAAACACACTTCTGCACGTTTTACCTATTAACTCGTTTAATCCTCACAACGTTTAATCCTCGTTTAATCCCCGTAATCCTAGGAGGTAGGGACCGTTATTATTTCCATTTTGTAAATGAGGAAACTGAGGCACAGTTCATGCGAATGCAGAATTTGGAAACTGAGCAGGTTGTATAAAAGACAAAAGCTGTTCATTAGTTCCCAGCTCAGTCCAAATCATCCATCTATTCATTCCACAAACCCTGTTTCCAGGCGCCAGGCTGAGCGCCATCATTATGGTGGGGCACATAGACCTGGAAACCAATTATTATGAACAATATGACAAATGAGACCTGATAATGTGCACTGCGGGGGTCCAGAAGTGTGGGGAAGTCTGGGAAGGCTTCCTGGAGCAGGTGACACCAGGCAGAGAAGGGGAATTGCTCAAAGTGAGAATGGTGGGTGCAAGGGCCCAGGGCAGGTGTGAGAGACATGTCACACTTGAGGGGCACCAGGAGGCAGAGTGCGGCAGGGGTGGCAGAGGAAGGGCAAGGGGGCTGGGTTTGGGATTATACTACAAACCAAGGGGAACATTCAGATTCTATCCTGAGGCAACAGGCCTTGAAGGAGGGGAGGAGGGGCTGGCTGTCTTAAATGTTTTTGTTCAAAATGTTTAATAGGTTCAGATTCGAAAAGCGTGAAAGGTATCCAGTGAAAATTCCTTTCAACCCCGTCCAGCCACCCAGGGCCCCTCCTCACGGTCAACCAGTCTCATTCATTTCTTACATGTCCTTCCGGAGAGATTTTATTTCGCTTATATAAACTAATCTCTCCCCCAGCCTCTTTTTCTCTCTTTTTATTTATCTTTACATTTTTAACCCCAAAGATAGCACACTCTTTATGCATCTCTGCACCTTAATTTTTTTCACTTTAAGAATGCGTCATGACGTCTTCTATTTTTGCATGGCTGTGCCAGGGTGCACGGCTAGGGGACGCTGTGCTTTATTTAGTCAGCCCCTATTGATGGACATTGTGGTTTTTTCTAATCTTGAGCTCTTATAGTAAAGGTTGCAATAAATAATCTTGTACATATGTTATATCCTCTGTGTATGAATACACCTACAGAAAAAAACTTTGCAGAAGTGGAATCACTGAGGCAAAGTATACATAAATTTTATTTGCATTAAAATTTTTTTTATTAAAGTTTAACTTTCAAACAGTCAAGTGTACAGCTCAGTAAGTTTTGCATGTGCACACATCTGTGTAACCACCGCCCAGATCAAGGTGTAGCTTACTGTAGGACGTTTCCAGCATCCCCCTCATGCCTTGGCCTGGTCAACACACACCCACCAAGGTAATTGCCTAATCTGACCTCTAACCTCATGCATTGGTTTGGCCTGTTTCTGAGTTTTGTATAAATGGAATCGTAAAGAAGGTACTCTCGTGCCTGGTTTCTTTTGCTCAACATTGTGTCTGAGACTCATCCATGTTGTTGTGTTCATCTGTAGCTCTTTCTCATTGCTGGCTATATTCCATTGTCTGAATATACCACAATTTATTTATCCATTCAACTGTTGACGGGCACAGGGCTTGCTTCCAGCATTAGGCTATTATTAACAATGCTGTTATATACATTCTTTCAGGGGACATTATAGAACTCATATCCTTTGGTTATATGCCAACGCATGGGATTCGTCTGCACATTTTTAATTTGGTGGGTATTGTCGGTTTGCCATCCACAGAGGCTGGTGCAACGTGAGGGACGGCCTGTTCCTTCTTCTGCGTGGAAGCGCTCAGCTTAGCACAGCTCCTAGTGTAGACTGACACATTAAGACCACGTGCCCCTGCTCCAGAGGTCATAAGAAAATGCTTTGGGAGCCCTGAAGCCCCACTTGGAGCAAGTGATTATGATTTTGCCATCCTGCCTCACCAGAAGGATCAGGCGAGAGTGAGGAGGAGCAGGGAAAACCAGCTCCATCCCCAGAGAAGCCTCGTTAATTAGTAATAATAAGCCCTTCCGTCACGTCGCTCTGGCCTTTCTAAAGCACTCTGACATGCACCAGTGGTTCTCAGCCCAGCTTGCATTAGGGTTCTCTGGGGAACTTTCCAGAAATACCAATGTCAGGGCCCCACCCCCACGATTCTTAATTATTCTTGGGTGGAGCCTAAGCATCAGTATTTTATAAGCTCGCCAGACAATTCTAGTGTGAGGCCAAGGCTGGGAGCCAGTGATAACCCCGAACATCATCCCCTGACGTGGGAGAAACTGGTAAGGTGCTGGGTGCGGGAGGGATTTTTACGTAGTATCTGCAGTATAACCACTTGCTTCCCCTGTGCCAGGAACAGTGCTAGAGCTTTTATAGCCCTCATTTCATTTGAGACTGTATGAGAAAGGCATTACAGCTGTCATTCCCAGGTACCACTGAGGAAAGGGGCTGGGTCAGGGGACTGCCCCAGGGCCACGCAGCTGGGCAGTGGCAATGCTGGGTCCAGAGCGAAGGGCGTCTCTGCAGACTCGGCACTCATGCTCACACCTGCCTCCAAGTCCTGCCCACCATTGTGCCCAGCAAAAAAGACTAGAAGGAAATCCACCAAAAGGCTAATGGTGGATATCTTCTGCTGGTGTGATTATGGGGAATTTTTTCTTCCATGTGCTTTTCTGCATTTTTTGAGTTTTGATCAGTGAGCATGTATTAGGCGTATCATCACAAGCTAATAAAAGTCCCTTCAAGTTGCTGAAGTAAATAGCATTGCCATTGTCTGGAGGAGCAAATTGAGTCCAAGGGCATCTGAAGGGACTGAGTGACTGAATCGGGGCCACACTTGTCTCCCTGGCCCACACAGTGTTGCAGACGTCTCAGGAGGTAAGACAAGTGTGGTCTTTACCTGTAGGATGGGGCTCTGGGAAGGTGCAAGAAAATGTCCCAGATTAAAAGCTTGTTTTAATTTGATTATAGATGCTCTTGTAGAATAGCTGGGAAATACGGAAAAATGAAAATAAAGCAAAATAACTTGACATCTCACCACCCAGATGTAAACGGTGGTAAAATTTGAGGACCTATTCTTTCAGACAAGTCTCTATCCACAAATACTCATACAGATCTGAATAAACGTAGTTTTCCATCGGGGTCATGCTGTAAGCATGCAGTTTTGCAACCTTCTTTTTTTAATTCAATATGATGTCATGTGCATGTCAACGAATAGAGATACCTATCAGTCTCGGAATGCCTGCATATTATTGTGTAGCTATGCCATAAAATATTTAGCTATTCTCCTGGTGGTGGACACGTGACTTGTTTCTAACCACATCTTATTTTAAATGTGTCGGAAAATGAATATTTTAATATAGCCCTACCGAAAACTCTAGAGTAAAGTTTTTTGGTTGTTCTGTCTTTATAGAGTAAAAAGTGGCTGAATTTGAGTGTGTGAATGTGTGAGAGTGTGTGTGTAAATATGAGTCTTCATGGGTTGACTGATTTAAATAATTTAATTTAAAGAATACTAATCCCACAGAAATCTTATCAAGCCTTTTCTCTCTCTCTCTCTCTCACATACACACACACACGCATGCGCCATACACACACACACACACACACACACACCCCCAGGCAATCTCGATCTCCCTGCATGCAAGGCGCTGGGGCAGCAACGGAGCTGCCTGTCCAGAGGCAGTCATAATTGACTGGCTGAGGGCATTAAGTCCTTGATTAAACTGGCTGTTCATTTGAAGGGACAATTAACCCAATTAATATTCCAGGCCAGCCCAGCGGGTTCGTCCCCATCAAAGGACATACTGAACAGAAAGTGGCTGCATCACCTTTATAGAAGAGAGTAGGACTCTGGGGTCCTTACCCAAGGTCCACCACCCAGGCCAGGCTGGGGCCATGGACACTTCAAAGCAAGGAGATTCCAAGTCCAGCCAGCCTGGAGTTGTGTGAGCTTGAGTTTGTGGATGGAAAAGGATGTTTCTTCCAGGGAAGTTTTCTCTCACAGATGAGGCCTCCCCGTCTGCTTGACTTTGTCACATCTGCATATGATTCTTGGAGCTTCTGCAGCCATCTTGTGACCATGTGGGGACGTTACTGGTTCTGTCCTACCTCTGAGCCTTTTGCTATGTCACAGCTTTCTTATTGTTGAAGCCAGTTGGGTTGGGGTTCCCTGTTTCAAGCAGCAGGAAGCATCGTGACTGACAAAATGGGTCCTTCTCATCACCCACCAGCTTCCTGGGGGAGTGGAGGTGAGGAAGCAAAGAGACAGGGAAGAATCTTCCTCCTTTTTCTCTTCCAATGCCTGACGGCAGTCACAGGGTAAGGTCTCCCCCAGAGCACACATGTGCCAGTTGCTTGGATCCTAGAAGGTTGAATCCCGTAAGTGTACTTGTTCTGGCCCTAGAGGTCAGCCACGGAGGTGACTGTGCTGGGGGGAGCAGGGAGAGGAAGCCAGGGCCTGGCCTCGATGAGCTACTTAGGTTGGACAGGGCCAGAATATGACTGGCCAGCTGTCAGGCCTGGCCGGGGATCCACAGGCTGGCAGAGTCCAAGAGTGGGCAGGAGTAGGCGCAGGTGAGCAGTTTGGTGGGCAGTGCCAGCTCCTGCAGGAACTAGTAGAACTAACACCCATGATGGAATCGTGTCTTCATGCCAGGCGTGCGCTATGGGTTTGCATGTGTTGCCAGTATCATCTTCCCCACACCTGGAAGATACGTGCTGTAACCCTATTTTCAGACAAGGGAACTGAGGCCTAGAGCGGTTAAGTGGCTTGTCCAAAGGCACACACTGAGGAAATTGGAGGCAGATTAAAATTTAAGATCGTACAACTCCAAGCCCTTAACCACCCTTTGTCAACTTATGTGTCCATCCATCCAGACACCCAGACACCCAGCCATCATCCATTCTTCTGTTCGTTCTACAAATATTATCTGATCACGTGCCAGGCACTGTGCCAGGTGCCAGGAATAGAGTGATGACAGCCACAGACCCTGCCTTCTCAGCGCCCTGAGTGGGCAGTGGCACCCTTGACTAAGGGCTGATGACCACACTCAGGCTATGGGCCAGTCTTCTCACATCACCCAGGCAGGATTTGCGGAGATACTTTCTCATTGCTGATCCCCTTTGGAATGTTCTGAGCCAGGAGATCACAGTCCCTGCGTTGGGCTTGTCTTGGCCTTGTGTACTTACAAGCTCGGTGTGACCTTGAGCAAGGCACTCTCTCTCCAGGGCCTTGGTTTTCTCATCTATAGAACTGGGATAAAAATGTCTTGTGTGCTCTTTGCAGGGGTGTTGAGAACATGAAAGGAAATTCTTCTCTTAAAGAGCTTTGCGAACTCCAATGTCTTAGGCGAATATCAAGCAGTAAATCTATTCACCCACGTTTGAGGAAATGGGCTTCTCTTTTTAGTGACCAGCAAGTCTCAGATAAAAATAACCTTTGAAAGCTCATTTGTCATGTGCTTTAGACTTGTCCAGCAAGCACCACTTGGGAACCCCAGAGCCTCACGTGTGCCTATGTCTTAGCCACCCCCACCCTGGCCCCGTCATAAAGGAAGGCGCTGAGGCCCAGATCACTAAGTGCAGCCAAGGATGCACAATGACTCAGATGCGCTGGTCCAGGGCCTATCTCAACACCACGGCTGCTGGCCATGCCAGGAGAGGGGCTGCTGTTGGCTCAGATATTCTTTGGGGTTCTGCACCAGGAGGGTGACAGAGATGAGTATGTTTTCTTCCAGACGTAAAGGAGAACAAGCGTGGCTCCCTAGTGGCTCTGGGGTGGAGCGACCTGCCAGGTGAGGGGCAAAGCGGAGCTGACACTGCTTGATGCAGCAAAGGGGTGCCCATCGCCCGGCGGGGGAATGAGGAGGCTACAGCCATCGTAAATTCCTGGAAGGGGAGCTTCCCGTTTGTATAGAATCTATAGACTCCTGGGCTGACAAATCCCACATTTAAAGGTTGAAAACACGAATTTCTTAATAAGGTAGAGGCTGGTTTTCATTTTTCTCTATTAAAGGCATTTACAAATTATTTATTGATTAAAAGGAATAGAAAAGAAAATCACCACCAAACCTCACGTCACTATGATTTATCTGATGTAAAGGTTTAGGATATCCCGAACAAGAGCTGGGGCTTCAAAAATGCAGAAATAAATTTTTCAGTACCAAAGAATCAATAAACTACACTCAAGTTGAGACATAAAGCAGTATGTGGAAGGAGCTCTGGAAGTCAGAGACGTCTATGGAGGTATGTGTGTGTGTGTGTGAGTGTGCGTATATGTGTGTTCATGTGTGTGTGTGAATGTGTGTCTACATGTGTATGTTAGATGTTTGTGTGTCCTTGTGTATGTTGTATTGTGTCAGTGTGTATGACAGTGTGTGTTTGTGTGTCTTGTGTATGTGAGTGTATATGTTGTATACGTGTCTCTGTGTGTCTGTGTGTTTAGCATGCGTGTGTCTGCTCACGTGTCTGTGTTTGTGAGTGAGTGCGTGTATCTGAGTGAGTGTGTGTGTGTATGACTTGGAAGTGACCCACTGCACCTGTTCCACGATTACACAACGAGCACTGGGGACTGAATAAACTGGTATCCGGGGGTCACTGGCGTGCTCAGCTATCCCATTGGGCCTCTGATGGGTTCAGTCTTCCTCCCCTTCCCCTGGAAGTTTGCCCGCTGACCTTTCACCCTCCCTGCCCCTCACATGTTTGTGCAGGCCTTCCTGCTGCCCAAGTGCTGCTCCAGGCACTGGCAGGAGGCCTAGCCCTTTGCCTGTTACAAGCTCAGCCATCTCTTGCCCTTACACCCCGTGACCTTGGACAGCCTCTTCTCCTCCCTGGACCTCAGGCAGGAAAGCGAGGTGGTGACAGGCTCCTCTGGCTTTGACATTGTCCACATGGAAGCTTCCTGCCCCTGGTGAGCGGGTGGGATCTGGGACCTCGTCCAGGAACCATCACACACACCACACTCCCTTCCAGACTAGACACTCCTTCAGGGCAGGGACGAGCACTTCAGTGTCCCAGCACCAGCAGAGGGCCTGGCACTGAGCGGGGCTGTGGAAGCACGTACAGGAGGAGGGCAGGCTGACTCAGTGGAGTCAGTGCTCCTGGAGCCTCCTCCCCGGCGCCCCAGCCCCACATGCAGCCCTCAGAGCTCTCACTCACTCTCTTTCACCTTGACTGCACCGGGATCACCTGGGGAGTGTTTACAAGTAGTGGTGCCCAGGCCCCCCAGACCAAGTGAGTCAGCATTTCTGGGTTTGAGGTCCAGCCATCTGCATTCTCATTATTCCCCAGATCACTCTAACACATGGGGAGAATGGAGAACCGCTGTCGGGGTGACCACGGCATCTCCAGGCACTGTCCACAGACTCTGTCTCATGGAGACCGAATCACAGGTCTGCAGCCAGCACTCTGCTTCCAGGTTTCCTGCCGAGCTCATAAAATACAGATTTCAGGACCACTCCACAGTTTCTCACTCCAGTGCTCTGGCCTGGACCTGGAAATCTGCATTTACATCAGCTCCTAGGCCTCTGGGACGCGCAGGTCCTTCTGGGACCCAGTGGCAGGAGGCTTCAGTGGCTCAGCCACCTACAGTGTGGTGCGCATGCCACAGGCTGCTTTAGAATAAACATCATCAGTGACAGGAAACCCTAACTTCCCCTAACTGACCCCCTCCTCAACTCTCATACATCCTTTAAAAACCAGTCTGCTCCTGTTCCTTCCTTTTTCAGTGGCTCTGATGACCAGACCCTAATCTCTAAGGCAGCCTATGAAGACCTGTGGGGTCTGGCCCTGCCTGGGACCCTCTTGAGCCATCTCCGATGGCCGGAGGGCCTCTGTGTGTACAGCTCGCTGCCCGGCTTGCTCCTGCCCATCTCCCCACTTGGCTGGGCTAAAACTCCTGCTCGTCTCTCAGGGGTCCCCTGACCCCAGGTGGGCCCAGGTCACCAGTTTCTCTGTCCTACGGCTCCCAGAGCCCCAGGATGAATCCTGGGGCCTCCACCAAACCATACCCTTCAGGAGGGCAGGACCTGAGTCGGTTTTGCTCACCACTATTCCTGGTAACCCACATGTCTGCCTAGGGCCTCCCATGTAATGGGTGCTCAATAAATATTTGCAGAATGAATAAATGACACAATACAAACGCACACTTCTTGAGTCTCTTTGTTGCTCACTCTGAAGAGGCTTCCCAACCTCACTGAGTGAGCAGGCAGGGGAATGTGTAATTGAGGATGTTCAGAAAGTGCAGAATGCCACCACACCTTGCATGTGTGTGCATGTGTGTGGGCAGGCATGGGCCTATGTGTGTGCATGCATGTGTATGTGTGTGCCTGTGGTGCCTGGTAGTTAGAGGCTGCATTTGGGTTGAACTCAGGCAGCTTGGCCCAGGGCCTTTTTCTAACAATCACACAATGGCTCCTGGGAGTCTGGTTTTTCTCCCTGGAATAGGGCCGTCCTCCAGGTGTCTGCAGTGCGCAGCCGCACACAGAGCCTCAGTGCCCACAGGAAAGGGGAGAGAGGGTTCCCCAGTTGTCTGTGGTTTGACCACTTTAGGGTAGTCGAAAGAGCATGGCTCTGGAGTCTGACCGGGGTGGTTTCAAATCCAGGCCTTGCCCTTTCCTCGCCAGCTTTGTGACCTTGGGCTGCTTCCTCATTGTGCTCCTGGGCCCAGTGGGAATAATGCCAATGGCCCACCCAGCTGGGAATGTGCTGATCGGTGGGACTGGCTGGTGATGCAGTGAGCATTGTTCTCACCTTCTCAAAGGGAATCTTTCTCCAAACACCTGTCTCCTCCTCTTGATCCTCCACCAGTGCCCGGCACAGAGCAAGACATACAGTTGGTACTTAATAAAATCTTGTTAGCTTGATTTAGCACCTTGTTTGGAGACTGGCACATAGTAGGTACTCAGTAGTTCCCGTTCACTCCTTGAGACAGTGCTGGCCTGAGACTTAGGGACTCGGATCACAGCCCAGTGGTGTGTGTGTGTGTGTGTGTGTGTGTGTGACTTGAGCAGGCACACTCCCTCTTTCTGAGCCTCAGCCTTTTCCCGGGATGAAAGAGGAGGCTGAGCCACAGCCGCTTTGTGCCTTCCCTGTTACATTCTGTCTTGTTTGAGATGGTTCCACCTATGGCGCTGAGGTCCTGGCGTGGGTGCCCTGGGAGGCTGGTGCAGATGAGGGGCTGGCTGCCAGCACACATCTGGGCGTGTTCCTGGCCTGCAGGAGCGGGAGCAGTGTTCCTTCCCTACCTGCTGATAACAGAAAGTTGCTCCTTCAGCTGAGCCGGTCCCCTCTTTTGCCCTGAGTGATTGGATGAAACTTATCAAGCCTCCTCATCTAGAATAAATATTCTTGAAATGGAGCGAGTTATAAATAAGCAAGCAGCAATATCCTGTGTTATGAATATATAATTTCCACCTTTAATAGCTGACTAGGCCCCAGGGACTGTCTGAAAATGGCCTGTCTGGTCCTGATATTTTATGTTTTTCAAAAAAGGCCTTCAAACTTTTGTTTCTTAGCCCTTGGAGAGTTAAGTCTCTGGGGAAAATAATAAGAGTTGAAAGTCACAGTGAATCCATACGCCAAGGGGAAGTACTTTTTCCTGAAATTCCAGAGAATGCAAAGGCTCAGGCAGAATCCTAGAGTGAAGGCTGGGGGCGGCGGCAGAGCTTGGCTGGTCCCACCCCCTCATTTCACAGAACAGGAAGTGGAGGCCCAGGTAGGCAAAGATGGGTCCAAAGTCACACAGCAATGAAGTACATTCCAGAAGTCTAGGATGCAAGCCTGTCAGATTCACGAGGCTCTTGGCTGGCTCTCTCTTCTAAAAAGCTGGAGAGCCTGGGGCTCCCTGATTCTGGAGTCCACAAAACCTCACCAGGATGATTGACAAGGAAGTTTGCCTCTAGCAGCGGCCCAAGCTCTGGATGAGGGGAGTTGTCTGGGCTCAGAGGCAAGACTGAGAGGTCCAGTGAGCACTGGGGGCTGACTTTTCTCACTTAGATCTTCTGGTCAAATCTGCATCTCATCCTGGTGTTCAGGAGCCTCTGACGCCCGTCCTTTCTGCTTCTGCGGCCCCAATACCCAAGGATCAGTGTGGTTACGTGTCACTCCTGCCTGGCGTGCAGCCTGGAGTCATGAAAAGACAGTGGGCTGTGAGGCCCCACAGATCCCAGCAGACCACTGGCCTCTCCACTTCCTGGCTTTGTGATGCCGAACATGCTGGTTGGTAACTTGATCTCCTCATCTGTCAAATGGGTATGGGGATGTTTATCAGAACTAAATGAAATAATGTGTGTAAAGTGCCTAGGATGAGGTCAGGCAGGACCCAGGTGCTATGAATCCCATCCATCCTTCCATGGCTGCAAGCTCTTCTTCCCTAGGCCACAGCCCTGGAGCTGTGACCATCTCTCACTGCAGACCAGCCCGAGAGCCCTGGATTGGCGTAGTCCAGTGATTTCGTGTTGATTCATCTCATCTCTCAGGGAGGATAAATCTTCTCCAGAATCCTACATTCTCCTCCCTGGTCCCCAGCAGTGTCCGGCGTAAGGCCGGTCACACTGTAGGTTTCAATTCGGGACACAGTAAATAAGCACGTTAGTGCCAGGTACCAGGTCTAGTAATGACTATCAGTTATCGAGCATTGATGGTGTTGCATTCAGAAATGCGTTGACTCCTTTAGTCCTTAGCACAACACCACACTGTTATCCTCATCTTAAAGAGGAGTAAAAGGAGGTTTGCCAAGGTGATTAAGTTGCTCAAAGTGACAGTGTCAGGCATGGCGGGGCTAACACCAGCCTAACGCAAAACCTCTTTTCACCCCTTTCCGTTGCCTTCTTGCAGGGTGAACTGCTTTTTCCAGGATTAGAGTAAAACTGGAAGACAAATGAATTCAGCAGCAGGTCCCCAAATGGTGGGAGCAGGGACAGGTGGGGGAGATAGTAAGGCTTGTGCAGCGTGCGAGTTAAGATGCAAATGTCCTCTCTTGTGGGTCTTGAGGTACACTCATAATTATAACCCAGCATCTGAGGTTCTGATTTTGATGGCATTAGCTTTAACGGCTTTTTTTTTTTAAAGCCATTTAATTACTAATCAGTGCTGCCTTGCAAGCTAATGTGAGATGCACACTTTGCATCTGGGGACAAGGGCCCTTCTCTGTGGGCAGCTGAGAAGCCTGCCAGGGGCTGCGCTGGGCCAGCTGGTCTCCCGCCTTTGAGAGATTCCCCCATGTCCAGTCCCCAGTCCTCTCTGCCATTGACACTTGTTTCTGAAATCACAGAATCGTATCACATCTTGGAGAAACCTCAGCAATTGGCTAGCCTAGCCCCTTCCCCCCTCACCTCACAAAATGGGAAACTGAGGTCCCTAAATGTGCCATGAGTTGCAATGACTAGAATTTGTGGGGCTTCTTTCTTACTTGCTAATTGATTTCATATACTCATTTGCATTCCTAATTTCAATAGTTAAAAACTTTCCAATGCTAAAACCTCATTTTCTGAAGCTAATTTAGGTCTCATTTTCATTAACAGCTTGGCAACAATCATGCAGTGGAAATTTCTCCCAGGTCGAAGAAGGAGCCTCAGCCAGGAAATTAGGGTGTCTGCTAGCTCCTGCCGTGTGTCTCTGGACAAGCTGAGTCACCTCTCTGGTCTGTGGTTTCCCTCCACAGTCAAATGAGGGGTTTGAGTTATCTCAGTGTTTTTCCAAACACTAGTCTGTAAAACAGAGCATGCCACAAGATGTAAATATTTATTATTCAGAAAAAAAAATTTCTTTTGAAAGGTTACATGGCCTAATAAGTTTGGGCAATGCTGGATTCAAGTTAAGTGTTGTTTGTTTGCCAACATGTGCTATGTGTCATCACTATTACAACACAGTGCCCTGTGGCCCTCAAAGAGGAGGCTAGCTTTTCATGGCACATTTGTCAATGTCTTTTGGAGCACAGGGCTTCCCAGGAGCTTGGAATGGGAAACCGAGGAGGATGGGTCCCAGGTCTCTTCTGCCCTCACTCTCTGGGACTTCTGGGACTCTAAGACACAAGGAATAAAGGAGACAGCTCTTGAGACATCCTCTTAGCCATAAGACTTAGACCACTCACTTCCCCAAAATGTCCCCATGCTCATGTTCAGGGGCTCCCTCAGACCGGACCCAGTGTCCATCTTGGGGTCTGATTTTGCCACTCGGCCAGGAAGCTTGCGCCGACCACACCAAAGCTCACCACGCCCTGCCTCGCTGCCCCGGCCAGCCCTTGCTCCCTTCAGCCCAACAGGCTCCTCCCAGGTGAGCCCATTTCTTTATCCTTCCCAGTGCATCATTCCCAGGCTTACCCCCACAAAGCCTTGCTCAGAGGCAGCAGTCTCAGTGCCCTGGAAGGAGCCCAGTCTTGGAATCAGAGCCAGATTCAAATTCTGTCTTTGCGACTTCCTTGTTATGTGGTTCTCAGCCAGCGGCTGAACTTTCCTAATACAGACTGAGCAATGATCGTGGTCCTCACTGACTAGACTTAGGGTAAAGATGAAAAGGGCCTGACATTTTGCTTGGCTTAAGTTCCCTGGAAAACAAAGCCTGAGGCAAAGGCTAGTGTGCTCCTGCCTTTTTAAGGAGTGCAACTCCTGGGACGCAGGAGTGAGGGAGAGGTTTAAGCAGAGCTGAAGACAGGAAAAACTAAGAGAATAAAAGAAGACAAGAGAATGTTGGCTACCCAATGGCATCAAGCATGATGGACTGATTGATCTCATGAAAATGTCTTTCAGAAGACTACATGGGAACTGTAACTCAGGATGGTCCACCCAGGCGGAGTAAGGGAGAAGAACGCATCCATAGGTTCCTACATCCCATTGCTGAAAGGACTGCCCCATGGGGTCTTTATTCCTCTATGCTTCCTGGTGGCACAGGTATGGGTACTGCATGGATCTTGTTGATTTCAGGACTCAATATCAATAGGAGAGCCCCAGAGCAAGGGTGATAATTGTGTGGCACAGACAGGAGATGTGCCTACATTAATTGATCAGAGTCACACAGAGTTGGCCACTGCAGTGGAATGTGGTGGGAACAAATGTTTAAGCCCCTAGAAACAGCTGAGGTCAAGAGGATCTGAACTCGTGCATAAGAAGTGCCCATCCGTCTACCCCTTGTCCACCCAGATCTGCTCTGCCCTCCCACTGTGTCCTGCTCCCACGCTGTAATCCAGGGCCTCAGTTTTCTGTGAAAACAGGATGTTCTCTCTTTTGCTCCAAGAGGAGGGCTCAAGTCCAATTAGTCATGGAGTCTCCGTCCAATCTCCAGGAAGACTTAAGGCAAAAGGGTTGGTGAAACAAGCCACTGTCCGTGCTGCCTCAGCTGCTCCTGAGGCCCTAATGGACGTCTATCACATCTCCACTCCACCGCTCAATCTTCATGTCCCTCATCCTCAACCAGCAATTTCGCTGATCTGCGTTGCTTACCAGGCGAGGTGAGCCAGAGCATCATCGGAAAGGGGTCTGAGCTCTTAGTTTGCCCAGTCCTCATGGAGCTGTTATTGCTGCAATTGCTCAGTCACAAATCCTTTGTATCAGGCAAAGGGGCACAAGACACCCCAGAGAATCCCTGTCCCCACCGGCAGTAAAAGCCCTTGCCCCTCACAGTAACCATGGTAAATTACCCCGCCCGTGTGGTGACTCCTTTCTCTGCTCACTAGTCCACTGACGTGAGGACCTAAAGTCACGGGTGGTAATCACAGCTTTAAGTCCAGTGGGATCCTTACAGTGTCACCTGCAAGAAGCATCAGCCTCACAATAGAAGTGACAGCTGCCTGGGGAGCAGGTCCCCCTAACCTTGCAGAGCCTAAGTTTTGTTGGGACAGGAAGCAGAGGGTCACCGGGAGTGATGGCAACAGCAGATGAGCTTTCAGCCCTCGACTCGCAGATCCATGTATTCCAGTAGTGGGGACAGCACCATTTACTGCTTGTTGGTTAGGTGCTGAGACACATCCTAAAGGACAGTACTTTAACCCTGCAGAGGGCTGTCCCCAAGCTGGCAACTTAGCTCAGCCCTTGATGGGCCATTTCACCACTGTAACAGACCCCTGCTTCTGGGTGCTGGGTACCTGATCCCAGGGCCATGTGTCCATCATCATAGCTCTTTTGCCATACAATGGTCGCTTGATGGGAGTCAGTGACATGGGGAACTATGCAGGTAGATAAGGCATCCGCAGCCTTCACATGCTGGTGCTCCTGGAGGCGCTGAGCGGAGGGAGAAGAAACCTCTACTCGGTAAGGACCAGTCACCATTCTCCCAGGGAGAGGAAGGCTCCAGCGTGATCAAGCCATCAGCGACTGGTGGGCTAGTCTTCTGTAGGGATGGTCTCACACGGAGGGCTCAGGGACAACATTTGCCGTTGACGTATTGGGCACAGTGGAGGGAATGAGATGAGCCTTGATGAGAGGGACCCCCCTGCTGTTGGGGCTATTCATGGCTCACACCCTTGCCACTATGGTCGATGAGGCAGGGAGAGAGGCTGGCTGACACACACAGGATGGGTCCTGCCCTCCTATTGTCAAATGCCTCTCCGGCAGCAGGCACTAATATGACATCCAACACCTGATGTTGTGTGCCTGTTCTCATAGGTCCTCTCAGATGCCTTTGCCCTGATCTCTCACTTTTCTTCCTTCCAGGCCCTTGACCAACCAGCCAAGCCATTTCCCACTGCATCTTTGTATATACTTTCCTCAGATCACTTTTCCTTGAGCTCTGCCCACCCAGGGGATGTCCTTTCACTGCTGTCCCTTCGGGCCGTCCAGATTGGGACTGTAACACAGCACAGTCTGTTTTCAACCACTGATGATATGTCATGTTGACCCATGTATGAACGAGGCGCAAACTTTCTTCTTCTCTGTCAGGTGATCGTAGACAATCCCTAACCATGAAGTCTTAGTTGTTCATCAAGAGGAATCAGTGCGACGGTCTGGGTCACCTCATGCCTTCTGGGCATGATTGGACTTGATCCCCTTTCCACCATAAATAAACTACCCAACCTTATGACTTGGTGCATCTGATAACACCCAGCTCCTGGTGGGCAGGTCTAGTCCCATAGTCACTTGGTGTCCCATGCCAATTTCAAGTGGTACCCAGAGCAGGGGTTCTCCGCCATGAGAATAATGGCCTTGCTCTGGAACCGGGGGGTGTCTGCCTGCAGTTCTACAAGGGCTTGCCAGAGACTCCACCTGGCAACCTTGTCTGCCGTGGAGACCTCTAGCACCGTGGGACCTTTGGGTCAGATGGACCCAGTGACAGCCAGCTCAAACCACAGCCTAGATGTGCTGCAGAGCCCTCTCTTGATCTCAGAAAGTCACTTTGCTTTAACTATGTGCAACTTAGAAGATCTAGTAGGATATTAAATTTTATTTTTGTCACTTTTTTAAATTCAATTTTTTGAATAAATAAAGCATTAAAATAGTTCAAAAAATAAAAATATTAAAAAAAGGTATAAAAAGATGTGCAGTAAACAGCCTCTCTTCTACCACTAATTTCCTTTCCAGCAGAAAACCACTGTGTTTAGTTTCTTGTGAATTCTTCTAGAGACATTTATGCCTATATAAGCAAATATAAGTGTGTGTGTATGTAACTTCCCATCACCACTTTTTTTTTTTTTTTGGGTGGGGAAGATTGGCCCTGAGCTAATGTCTGTTGCTAATCTTCATCTTTTTTTGCTTGAGCAAGATTGTCACTGAGCTAACATCTGTGAGAATCTTCCTCTACTTTGTATGTGGGATGCTGCCACAGCATGGCTTGATGGGTGGTATGCAGGTCTGTGCCTGGGATCTAAACTGGCAATCCCCAGGCCACCAAAGTGGAGCATGCAAACTTAACCACTATGCCACTGGGCCGGGTCCACCCACCACCACCATTTTTGAACACAGTTGGTGGTTTACAGTTGTGTCCCTTACTTGTTTCACTCAACAGTACATTCCAGCCGTCTTCACACAGGAACACATAAAGAGGTTCCTCATGGTAGTTCACGACTGGCGAGGCGTCCATTTAGTGGACGTGTTGTAATCTAGTTAACTATCCTCCTATTGATGGACCTTCAGCCTGTTTCCAATCGTCTGGAAACCGGGAGGACTACAGCGAATAGTGCCTACACATGGAAGTGCGGCTTCCCAGGAGGTGTGCGTATGTCATTTTAAGGATATTTTCAAACAGCTCCACTTAAAGTTTGTATCAATTCACACTCCCACCAGTAAGTAGAAGTGTGCTCACTTTTGTGCACCACCACGTTCAGTGCATATTTTAATCTTTTCCAATCTGATCAGTAAAAAATGTTATTTCAGCATACTTTGCTTGGAAGTTGTTTTATTAAACTCTGGTATGCTTATCCCTTGTGTCACCAGTCAGATTTAAAGCTACTTGGGCTTTCACAGACTCTGTATCTTGTGCCTTGATATATAATCACGGAAATGAGGAAGAGAGCAAGAATCAGGTCTAACTCGCTTGTGGCTCTCTCCCTGGTTCCAGGTATGGTGTCTGACCCCTAGTAGATGCTCAATAAGTATTCCCTGAATGAATGAATGGGCCGAATGTGACGTTGGTCCCATCTGTGGAGCAGTTTGTAGGTTAAAGAGTACTTTTTCCCCATTTTATCATCAATTCCATCCTCCCCAAAGTCCAGTGAGAGGGCACTAGAGAAGCTGATGACAGCCTACTCTGCACAAATCCCTGCCAAGGGACAGTGCCTCACCCGTAGACCCTGCTGAGAGGCCGTGGCCATGTTTCCATGTTTTATCCCATGGAATTCCCTGTGTCTCTTGCCTGATTGGACCAAGAGGTAGACAGTTGATGCAAAGGTATCTTATTTATATACTGGCCAGCAGCCTATGATCTATGAGACCTGGCTGGAAAAGCTGGACTGGGCCAGTCAAGACTGGGGATTGGGACTCTGAGTGCAGTAGACTTATAGCTGAAAGGTCAAGAGATAGAATTTGAGTCATGGTGGCCATTATGGGTCATGAAGAAGCCATGAGCTGTGAGGGAGGACTTGCGAGCCTCTGAATGAGCAAAGGAAGCTGGACAGACAGCAAAGAAGGAAGGCCACAGATTCCCCAAGAGAAGTGAATTCCCTCATGTGGTCCGGGGAGGCAAAGTGAGAGCTGTTTCGTTACTGATGGCTTCCCAGTTGAGTTTCATGATTCCTGGGAAAGAATTTAGGATTCTGTCCTTAGATTTCCATGGGATGCCTGAGTGACCCAACAATAAACATTTCTCTACTTGAGCTGCCTGGATTGGGTCTCTGTTTCTCGCCATCAAAAGATCCCTGATTGGACTGCATTTTGCAGATTGGAATCTGAGGCTCTGAGCAATGGAGTTCAAGTTCTCTGCCTGCCCCATCCGCTGACTCAGTGCTTTGCACACGGAAGGTAGTCAGTATATGTTCGGCAATTGCCTGATTGGTTGACTGATTTCTCAGTGGCTTGATTTAAAGCAACAACAGATCTTTTAGCAGAATGTATGTTTCAAAGATGGTGGGAACAGTGACTCCCATCCCACATGCTCTTCAGCAATGCCACCTTGCCACTCCCCCATCAAGAGATGAAATCTAATCCATCTACCCTGAATTTGGGCTGGCCTTAGTAATTCCTTGTAACCAATAAAATGTGGCAGAAATGATACTGCATGACTTCCAAGGTTAGGTCATAAGAAGTCACAATCTTTTTTTTTTTTTTTATTGAGTTAATGGTAGGTCACAATCTTGTGAAATTTCAGTTGTACATTAATGTTTGTCATTCGTGTTGTAGGTGCACCACTTTACCCTTTGTGCCCACCCCCCATCCCACCTTTCCCCTGGTATCCACTAAACTGTTCTTAGTCCGCATTTTTAAATTCCTCATATGAGTGGAGTCATACACAGATTATCCTTCTCTAGCTGGCTTATTTCACTTAAAATAATTCCCTTAAGGTCCATCCATGTTATTGCAAATGGAATGATTTTGTTCTGTTTTGCAGCTGAGTAGTATTCCATTGTATAACTATACCACATCTTCTTTATCCAATCATCTGTTGATGGGCACTTAGGTTGCTTCCACGTCTTGGCTATTGTAAATAATGCTGCAATGAACATTGGGGTACCTAGGACTTTTGGGATTGCTGACTTCAAGCTCTTTGGATAAATACCCAGTAGTGGGATGGGATCGTATGGTAGTTGTATTTTTAATTTTTTGAGGAATCTCCTTACTGTTTTCCATAGTGGCTGCACCAGTTTGCATTCCCACCAGCAGTGTAAGAAGTCATAATCTTTTGCTTGATCTCTTGTAATACTGGCTCTCCAGATGCACTCACCACCCCAAAGAACCCAGCCCCGATGCTGTGAGAAGCCCCACCCACACGGAAAAGCCCAATGGGAGTGCTCTGTTGATCAGCTCAGCTGATATCCCCGCCCTGGTGCTGACAGGCAAGTGAAGAAGCCTCCAGTTACCCCAGCAGTTCAAGTCACCCCCAAGCCTTCTTCCCAGCCGAGGCCCTAGACACGGTGGAGCAGAGACACGCCCTCTCCACTGTGCCCTGTCCAAATTCCCCACTCCAGAAGCTGTGAGCTTAATAAATCAGGCTTTATTTCACCCCACCAAGTTTGGGGGTGATTTGTTACACAGTACGTAACTGACCTGGAACAGACTTTCTTTGCCCTAAAATCATGACTTCACTTCCTATCCATGTCCAGCTAAGGGTTAATAGACACCTTCTAAATTCAGTGCATATTTCCCTAATTCGAGTCCATACACAAAGGCAGAACTTTTCCAGGAGTGAGACTGGCTATAAAAAGAAGGTTCCTTGACTTTAAGCCCAAGAGAGCTTTGTTCGTTAAAACTGGTGAAAAGAGGCTTCCTGATGCATGAAGAAATGACGTCTGTTTCTTGGGTTAAACCCCCACCCTACACACACACAGTCAGGATGTAGATTGACTTCTTGTGTGGACAATATGGGCTCAGTTTTCTGGGAAGTAGTTATCCAGTTAGGAAATTTTCCAGTCAAGAAAACCCACCCCGGCCATCTGGCTCTGGTGAGGGCACATAGGCACAAAGTGTGGCGGAGGAGCCGGCCCCTCCAGCACACCTCCTCCTAAAGAGCTGGAGCCACCAAGGAGCCCCCAGTGCCGACATGACCTCCCAAGCAGACTGCAAGCTCCTGCCTGCACACTGCGTTGTCAGCTGTAAAGAGCTCTCCAAAGGCACAGCTGTTAGCCTGGACACCGCCTCTAAGTGAGCAAGCTTGGGAAGGGAAGGGACCATGACATGCGGGGAAAACAGATTCCCCGGCATCCTGCTGTGGCTGACGGGAGCACCCACACAGAGCTCCAGAGCTGTGTGCAGGCTCATGGTTTGCACAGAGCTCTTTCGCTGCATTCTTCGGAGCCTCTCCCCGTTAGGCAAGGCCTCGTTATTTCCGTTTTGCTAATGTGAACCTGAAGCTCAGAGAAGCTGAAGGCTATTTTAAAGGCTACAAAGCTATTAGGTGGGAGAACCAGGGCTGAGGCCTGGGTCTCTTTCTTCCTCGTCTGGTGGCCTTTGCATGGAGCTCACTGTCATTGCTCCTTGCATTTGCAGAAAACTTTACTGTTGGCAGACACTTTCACGTTCAACACGTCCTGCGTCGTATCTCCACAGAACCGGCAGTTCAAGTGAATTTGCCTACAGTCCTGCTGTGGAGCAAGTGGCAAAGCCCGGCTCTGAGAGGGTCTCATGGCTCCCAAGCCAGTGGTCCTCCCACCCCGCGGCTGCTCAACACGGATCAGCTGCGGTGAAACCCTTTCATGTGTCTCTCGCCTTTCTCCCCCGGCTGCAGGAATACACGTGAGCCTGGGAAGGGGGCTCGCTGCCAGCAGCCTTTTAGCAGTGATGTTTCTGTGATTATTCAACACTTATTAAATAGCCACAGCATGTAAGGCGCTGCCTAGCTCATCATGACCACGACTGATGTGATATTAAAAGGCAGCCGTGACTTGGGCACCAAAGGGCCGGGTGCACCAGCGTCAGGTCTCCTGCTGGGCCCGCTGCCCTTTCCCAGGCTCTGGGAGCACCCACCCCCACACCCCCTCATGGGAGGTCGTGGAGCTGATCTCCTGTGAGCCGAGGTGTGGCCACAGGAGAGCAGAGACCCCCGGGGCTGCGGCATGATTAAACTCTCTGTTGTGAGAAAGTGACACTGTGATCTGATTCATATCAGTAAATATGTGATTTACATTTAATTCTGAGTAACCTTTCTGGGCTCGGCGAGGTGTGAAGGAATCTGATGGGGCCGACTCTGTGGAGGGGGAGGCGATTCATATTCATTAAGATCTCCACATCAGCTAGCTGAAGGGTGACAGCATCCCAGCCTGCCCTCCTCCCTCTCGCCCTCCAGGGTCACAGCTTCAGGGAGGCCCACAGTCACGCTAGCTGCTATTCAGGGCAGGGGTTGTAGGTTAGCAGAGAGGGCTGGGGATGCTGGGGGAAACTGGGAGGAAAATAAACAGCAGGCCCCCAGGAGACCCTGCCCAGGCTTACGGAGCTTCAGATTGCTGCATTAGCTGTATTGATCTCCCGGACGCGGTGGGTATCCATCGAGAGGGTGGCCAGTCTCAGAGGCCCCAGCCGATCTCCTTTGTACAGATCCACAAGGCACTGTTCAGCCACCTCTGGTTCATACAGGCCTGGGGCCGAGAGAGAAACGCCAGCAAAGGCAGGTCGGGGTCTCAGGGCCTCATCCCCAAGGTGCTGAGAGCAGGGGTGCACTCCTGGCTCCTCAGGGCGTTCGTTTGGGTTTGATGCCCTAAGCTGGGATCACTGCAGGTGCATGGGGCCTGCTGAGCTTGGGAAGCAAAAGAAGTGCCCTGAGAAAAAAAGGTGCTTCTCCCGCAGAAGGGCCGTCGGGTTGCTCTCAGACCACCGGCTTGTCCGTCCTCTTGCTGGGCATACCTGCAGGGATTGCTAACAGTCCAAGAGCTGGCGTCTGCTGCCCGCTTGCTGGGCCGGCCCCTCCCAGAGCCCCACGTGGCTCTGCGGGAGCCGCAGCACTTTCCTTGGTTCTCGGTGAGGATGCTCGCCATCAGGAGTACGATTCAAGATGCGGCCCCCCGGATCACGAGTAGACCGGAGGGAGGTGACCAGGGGTCAAGGCCTCTTCAAGGGGGCTTACCCTGCTTGAAAATGTGCCTCTGGCCAGCCCCCGACGTTGGAGGTGTATTTTGTTTGCCCGAGACCTGTTTTTCCCATAGGGCAGGGCTGATGCTTTGCCTGGTCCCGTTCTGGGCCCTTTGAGGGACTAGAAGCAAAGAGAATATGGCCTCAGCCCTCAGGGACCTTTCTCCCCAGCTGGGGACACAGCTGACCCAGAAGCCATTAGAGAAGAGAAGGTCTGGACACTCGACCTGCGGGTGCAGATTCAGGCAGAGGGTGAGACCCCGGCGGGGACAGGTGGAATTCTAGGCAAGGACAGCTTGGCCCCTAGCTGGCTGTGACCTGGGGCTGGGCTCTCAGGCCAGCTCACCCAGGGCAGGGCTGTCACCCTCAGAATCACACTGTCGCCAGGACCCTACAAGTGCTGAGGAAGGTGTTTCAGAATAAACGTCCCTCAGTTGTCCCACTAAAGTCCGTGGGGAGAGTAAAATGGGGGTGGGGGGATCAGTCTTAGGTCTCAGACTGTGGCCGTGTGCTGGCGATGGGGCATCCAGCACAGGGGTGTTTGAGGGGCCCTGGGGCCTGGCGCTGTGTTCTTTCAGTACATTATGCAATGCCTGGGCTCCAGGCTCTGGGCCGGTCACTGGGCCAGACCGCCAAGGGCAGAGGGCATTTAACCATCCAGGCTGAAAAGGGCCAGGAAGGAGTCAGCAGGCGGCTGTGAGAGGTGCCTGGCCCAGGCCAGAGCGGGGGAGGCCAGGTGCTCCAGGAGGTTCCCTGGGGGGAGTAACAGCTGAGCTGGGAGCTGAAGGAGGCCAGAGTCCCCACCGGCCAGGCAAAGAGGTGGGGAAGAGTGTGCCAGGTGTCCTGGGAAAGGATGGGTGGGCGGGGTCATGAGAAACCAAGGAGCCCTCAACGGCAGGCAGTGTTTGTGTGTGGGGACAGAGGAGAGACACGCCTGTCCCAGGCCCTGGCACGGCGTGTTAAGAACTTTGAGCTTATTCCCAAGGGTGATGGGGAGCTTTTGAAAACCTTCAGGCAGAAGAGCGCTAGAGTCAAGCAGGGTTTACAAAGCTCGTTCCAGCTGTGCTGTGGGGAGCAGAACACAGAGGAGAGAGACCTGAGGGCGGCTGGAGCCATCCCCCAAGGAGAGGACAGGGCACCCGACCTGGGGTGGGGGAAGCGGATCAGGCAGGGAAGGGTCAGAGGTGACTGCTGGTCAGGGTGTAAAATGGGGGACAGCATCCAGGACGATGCTCTAGCTTCTGGCATTGGTGATTCTTGGCCCAGACTAGAGAGGAAGAGGAGCTGGTTTGGAAGGAAGGATCATGTGCTCCATTTTGGACCTGCTGAGTTTGAGGCTCCTGGTGAGATGTCTGGGAGGCAGCAGAATGCTGACCTGAGGGGCAGGAGACAGGTCAGTAAAGATGTGGGAGCCATCAGCTCAGAGGTGGCATGTGGAGATGTGGGCAGGCAGTGAGAGAAGAAAGACGAGAACAGACCTCTAAGCAGCACTACGTGTAGGAGGAAGAGTACACTGTGGGTGTAATCAAGACGGTGCTGTCAGCCGCCGGGGAGAAAGCTGGGACACTGCTGTGACCAGCAGCCCAGGCGAGAAAGTGTGTCAGGAAGAGGAAGTGGTCGGCAGTGTCAGGCCCTGTCCATAGACCACGTGGGATGTGGAGCTAAAAGTGTCCACTAGATTTAGCAACAAGGAGGTCAGAGGTGGCCGTGAGAGGCCAGCCTCGGGGGCCCGGAGGGGCCAAAGCCAGACTGAGAGAAGTGGGTGGTGAGGAAGTGGGAGACACTTGTGCAGACACCCCTGGTTAAGAGGTTTGGCTGCAAAAGAAAGGCCAGGATGGGGCAATAGCTGGAAGGGGCCGGCAGGTCAAGAAAGGGATGTTTTCAGGACAGAAGAGGCTAGCTCGTTGAAATGTTGATGGCTAGGAGCCAGGAGAGAGGGAGAGAGGGTGGGGACGCAGCAGATAAGGGCGAGTGGGCTGAGCGGTGTCTGAGGAGGTGCAGGTCCAGATGGGGCAGGGGACCTGTGGTAGAGACGTGGAGGAAAGAAGGAGGGATGGGCATGGGTGCCCATCCATCTGCGGGTTTGGTGGGTAGGACTTGGGGGTGGATCCTACCATGCAGGGATGCTGAGTCTGGGAACACCTGGGCCTGTGTGGGAGCGCCAGGTGGGCCACCACTGGTGCTGCCCTGTTCCTCTGTTCCCTGTCCTTCTCCACCTCTCCACTCTCCCCACAACCCGCCCCTACCCCGCAGCCGGGAAAAGAAAGGAAATGTGAAAAGGGCGGTCACCTCGTGGCCCTTGGCCCCTGCTACTCTGGTGAGACCAGCCGACATGGGAGAGGCACCAAGGAAGTCCTGCGAGGGCCACGGCCCCAGACGAAGTGGTCGGAACTGAGGCGGAGGACCTGAAGGTGGAGCAGGGCCCATTATCAGCCCCCTCCGAGGGCCCTGGGGGCAGTCGGGTGGGGCAGAGGGCGAAAGGAGCAGCAAGAATGTCTCGGGCTGTGCGTGCATACGCGTGAGCTTGGGTGGGCAGGGGAAGCTGTTTTGCAGCTGAGGTTTGAAAAAAAGCACAAAAGCTAGAAAGAGGAATTTCTCCACAGGTCCATGAGTCCCAGAGTCTGAGATGGTGCTCGTTTCCTCTATAGGGAGCCTTCAGCTAGTGAGTGAGTAATTAGGGATAATAATAGCAAGACGGACTGGTTTTTAATCTGTGCTTGACATCTGCCATGCAAAATGACACAGAGTGATGGTGTGGCAGAACAGGCACCCAGATGGGTGTCGTCCTGGGGTGGCCTGTCATAGGGCTCTCAGGGAGTCGCCTATGGGTGTCACCCCATCACCCCAGCGTGCAGGGGGACCACCCCTCCTCCTGCCCAGCTCCCTTTCCCATTGTCCAGAGCGAGGCCTCTCCTCTCACAGACACCACCAAGACATGGGGCCCAGTGGGACGAAACAAATATCTGAATGCCGGGGGCAGGACCCAACCTGGGTCAGCTGGCTGGAGTCTGGCATGGTGCTGTCCATCTGGCTGTGGCTGTTTCTGTGTTCACCTCCCAAGGTGTATTTCTCAGCCACTCAGGTGCTGGGCCTTAAGGCCCACTGCTCCCTCCAGGAAAGAGTTGCTGTGATCCACACAAGGTGCCCCAGTTTCTTTCGGTCTTTTTTCCTTTCACAACATGTGCTGGGGAGAGTGGGCTGACGTTGGGGGAGAGGGAGGAAGGGGGAGCCTCAGTTAGTTTTCATGAAAGTTCCCTTCTCTTGGAGAGCTTCTAGGGGCTTGGCTGGTCTCCAGAAAGACAGAGGAAAGCAGGGCCGTTGGAGAGGGTTGTGCAGTGTGTGCACTGCTCAAAGGCATCCTGGCAGGGCATTGGGGGTGGGTGGTGTGGGGCAAGTAGGACCTGAAACCCACCCTGAGTCCACTGGCCAAGCCTAACACTCTGGCTGGGCTGTGTCTGCAGAGAGGGGGCACCTTTTTCCAGTTCACACAAAGGCACTGTATAGGCTTAGCTCAGTCCCCCAGAGAAGCTTCCTGCACCTGTCCCCAGCCAGATGGGCCAGGGTGACCTCCACAGACCAAGGAGTATGACAAGAACCATCTGGTAACCTGGATGTGCCGCTCTGGTGACCCAGAGGAGGGCTGGGAGTCAGGGAATTTTCATTTCACAGGTCTCATGGAAAGGTGGGGGGTGTAGTGTAAGGGTGAAGCTGGCAAGAATGGGCGTGGGAGGGTCCAGGAGGGCAGGTTCAAGGCTGGGATAGGAAGAGGTCAGCAGATGACAGCACCGGCCAGGGAGTCCAGGGCCGGCCCCCAGCCCAGCTCTGCCACTGCTCTCCTGGGGGGCTCTTGGCAAGTCGCATTCCCTCCCCGTGCCTCAGTTTCCTCATCTGACAAAGCCAGAGGAAGGGAGGGGGTAGACGAGAGCCGTGACTTGGATTTGGAGTCACAAGAGACAGAGTTCTAGCTTTGCTCCCCACGGAGTCTGTGACTGCGGCCAGTTCACGTGACACGTCAGAACGTCATTTCTTCCTCTGCTCAGCAGATGGCTGCTTGTCCTCAGCCTCTTGGCCGGCCACCCAGGCCTAGGCTTGGGTTCCAGTTGCCCTCCTTCTCGCTGCCTCCCCGCCTCTCCTTCCTGAGGGGGAATCAACCAGAACAGGACTGTCTCTCCTTTAGCGGGAGGGGGTTCCGTTTCCACCAGCCCCAGGGGAACAAGAGGAACAGGAAAATTACAGTATCAGCACGAAAATTACAATTGGAGGCGTCTGATTCACCAGGGAGGGTGACTTGTTCCTCTTTCTTTATTTTTAGTCACTGTTATGCTGGCAAGGAGGCCTGTGCTCATTAACCTGTACTGCCGGAGCGGCGGCTCTGGGAAACGGGCCGCTGGATACACCTGCCCCACCACCCCTGTGCCCCCACGGGTATTTATAGCCTTCCTTCCCTCTGGCGAATTAATTAACTCATGCTCGTGGCCTCGGACACTGGCTGTTGTGTTTAGTTGGGTGTCCCTTTGAGGCCTTCGAGGGAAGCGGGGAGGGGGACTGGAATGGGTGGGAAGGGAGCTCTGGCTGCAGCCCATCCCAACCTCCCCCACTCCAGCTCTGAGGCTTCCCTTGAATGTCCCTGTCCCCAGCAGAGTGGGATTGAGGGGGTCTCTTGCACCCCAACTTCACTCCCTAGAGGCTTGAGAGTTTGGGATTTTAAAAGTCAGACAATCTGACCCATTTGCAGAGCATGACAATGTACTGGGGGAAGAAAAATGCAAAATACAGCCCCTCCCCTCAGCAGGGGAGCAAGGGCCTGAGACGGAAGGCTTCAGAGTTCTCTGGGCCCAGAGCAGGGCAGCGAGAGCCCAGCTGCAGGGACGGGGGTGCCATGGAGGACGGTGCCGACAGGGGAGGGCACCCCTCAGGGACCCGGGAGCAAAGATGGGGCGAAGGCCTGCACAGGGGAGCATGAGGGACCCCTTCAGGGTGGACTTCTCAAGCCCAGCCCCCTGCTTCACAGATGGGGAGTCTGAGGCCCAGGGAGAGGCAACATCTTGTTCGTTCATTCAGCCCTCCTTTCCTTCCTTCATTCAGCATGTATTTATTAACTCCCCAGGTAGCGGATGAATTAGGGAGCCTACTCTAGGGGACCTATTCTGTTCCCTTAGTGGTCACCACACCGCCTTCTTCTGTCTCCCTGCCTAACTGGGATCCAATGTGCCACAGCGAGGCCAGTGTCCACCAGGCTGCACCTGGCCAGTGCCCAGCACATTGCAGGGGTTGCTTATCATCTGGGGACCGCCTCGTCCCAGGTTTCTCCAGGAGGCAGGACTATGATCGCTGCTGCAACCCTCTCCTCCATCTCCCCACCAGCACTCTCACAGCTGCCCCAACACAAAACCGAGTTATGCAGAAAGAGCCCCCTGGCTTTGCCCATGCGGCGTCCATGCCTGTGCTCTAGGTGTTCCCGGCCCATCCCCCACAAGAACACTCCTGTATCCTGTATCCCAGAGGCCCCTCCCCATCCCGGCCACACCCAGGGTCCGGGCTCCAGTGCAGGCTTCCGGACAAGGGCACACACAGGGGTGAGCCCTTGTCACCTCCCACAAGCCCCTCACAAGCCCACAGCCCCAGACACCCACTGTCCAGATTTACAACCAGCTGATCTCAAAGCAAGTGGCTGACCTGGGCACTGGTCACACTGGAGGGGCTGCTTTTGGGACACACGTCTTTCATGGGAGGTGGATCTCTTGCTTCTTTCTTCCCCAGCAACGTCGACTCCTGGAGGAAGGGAGTTAGAAGAAGGGCTAGGCTTGGGCCCCCCTCCCCTAAAATTCAGGAGCGTTTGCTCCTCAGGCCACTCTGTGCCACTCCTCAGTGAGTGCTTTTGGCCATCGAGCACCAGGTCCGCCTCTGTCCTCTCCCGGGGCTCCATCCTGCACCCCAGAAGTGGCCTCCTGGGGCGGGCATGTGGTCCAGCCCTCATGCCAGCCAGGAAAGGGAGTCAGGCGTTTGTCCTCTCCCAGCGCCTGAATGCCCTTGCTGAGACCAGCTGATCAGTCCTCACCAGCACTAGTGATAACAGGAAAACCACCCCCATTAAAGCTGGCAGGCTGGCCTTGCTCTGTGCTGCAGACTGTGGGACTTGCGTGGAGGGAAATTCCCTACCCTCTGGCCCCCAACCCCACCCCTGTCTGTTCTTGGAATCTTCCCTGGGCTGGGAGAAACCTTCACACTCCAGAACTTGCTCTCTCCAGCTCTCCCGTCTTGGCCCCCAGGGCTGAGGCCAAGTTCTCTGGGCACAGTCTTGTGCCTAAAATTATTTCCTTATGCCTGCAATTTGCCATTTGCACCTTTAAAATACAGAGCAACTGACCAATTGCCATGGGAGTTAGGTACTTGCAGGTGCAATTAGCATCTCTCCAGCAAAGCAGAGGGAGGGAAATGGAGGCAGATGGAAAGAGAGGGATCGGAGAGAGGAAATGCAGGAGCGTGCAAGACAGACCCAAGGCTGTGAGAAAGAAACTGCGAGGGGTGGGGAAGAGAGAACAGGAGTGGGCAGACAGGGAGAGGGACAAGGACGGCTAGAAAGAGAGGGGTGTGTACAAAGAAAAAGAAATCAGCAAGCCAAAGCCCTGTCCTAGAGGAGATGCTGGCCTAGAGGAGAGAATGAGCCCAGAGCATGGCAGGAAGACGGACGTGGGAGCCATGCAGGCTGGCTGCAGCTGGGGGGCTTCTTGGGGAAACTGAGCCCCACAAAGGAGTGGGTTTCCAGAAGCAGACAAAGGGAGATGGGCGTCCTGGTAGTGTTCTAGCAGAAGCAAAGGTCCTGAGGTGTGAGAAACCAAGTCTGAGGACTGAGCGAGACTAGCCACAGCACTGTCCAATAGATGTTTCTGCCATATTTCAGGATGGAAATATTCTGCATCAGCGCCATCTGAAGCAGTAGCCACACCAGCCATGTGTGGCTATTAAGGACTTGAAATGTGGCCAGTGCAACTAGGAACTGGTTTTTTATTGTATTTAACTTTAAGTTAAAATGTAAATAGCCACATGGACAGCACAGACTGCTGGGGGATTGCGAGTGAGGCTTGGATGCCAGGATAAGGCCCCCATAGAAACTGCCTTCCTCCCAGCCCAAGGGACTAGGGCAGTGGTGCCAGGCACTGGCATGGGGAGGACGCAGGAGGGGCTGGAAAGAATGGGTGGATCCCATGTCTGCGTGTGGACTTGTTCAGTTGGGTGTCGGGGTCACCAGGAGGAGAAGTGCAGTTGGCCTTTGGACATTTGAGATTGAAGCCCCTACTTCTGTCCCTCCCCCCACCCCCATAACTGCACAGGTGTCTCCTGGTGTCCCATTCGTGAAGGCCCCAAGGTCTGGGAGGAAGAGGGGGCTGTGCATCTTCCTGTCCCTCCAGCCCCATGTTCCCCAGGCACAGACCCAACCAGGACCCCTACCCAACTTTACAGCAAAACAAGCTCTCAGAGAGGTAATCTGGACTAACAGGGTTGCCACACTCACACTCACATGCATTCACACCCAAATTTGCAGGCACACATGTGGTCACATGCATGTACACACACCTGGGGGGCTTTGGGCGGCTGTTCCTGGTGGTTGCGGGGCGACAGAGGGGCTTTGCGGTATCGGTGTCAGCCCTGTGCAGGCTCTAGGGGTAAGTGTCATCATCAGCTCCAGCAAGAGTCAAGAAGGACAGAGTCTGCAGACGGGAGAGCAAGGTGCAGAGCCCAGAGACCCGCTGCAGGGGTGTATTCTGAACCCAACGGTCACTGGGTCCCTTTCCCTTCCGCACCTTGGAGTGGGCAGGGCTGCAGCCTGGGCAGGGCTGTGAATGCCAGGCTGCATCTGGGGAGGGGCATGACCCCAACACCACACCGTGGCTTGCCCCACCTTGCCCCTGCCATCTCTTTGCTCTCTTTCCTCACCTGCCACCCCATCACACCCCACCCTACCCCAGCCCACTCATGTCTCAGCTCTGCCTGCCTGGCTCTTCTCCTTGCTCCATCTTGGCTCCCTTGTTCCATTTCTCCTCCTCCCTCTCTTGGGTGCTTCCCTGTTTCCTCTCCTCACAGTCTGTGGCCCCTTCTTCTGTGCTAGAACCAGACATTCTAACCCACATGAAACTCCCACCCAAGGACTGCCACGTGGGACTTGCAGAGCATCCATTTCTTTGCCAATATTGGGCCTGCCTGTGAAAGCCCTCCAGACCTGCGACGGGAGGTCCCTGCATAGCAGCAGCAGGATGAGTAGGATCAGCCCCCAGACTGGCAGAGTGACAGCGGACTTCGTAGGTGACACAGGACAAAGGCCCTTTGCAGAGTCCATGTCTCACCATGTGCATATGCATCGGTGTGAGCTCGTGTACGAGTGTGTGAGGGCAGCAGCTTCCTTCTCAGCATCTGGTCCCAGTGTGCAGCGTGCTGTGCAGGGCGAGGGAGGCACCCCAGAGCAGCTTGCCTTTGGTTGGGCCGCATTTGATGTTACTGGAAAGCAGAGCACTGTGGCTAACAGTGCGTGACCACGGGGTGCCCTCCATCCCTGGAGTCCTGTGGTGGGATGAGTCAGGGGGCCTTTTCCCTTGTTCCCCCACAGTACTTGATACAGGCCTGGGCACAAAGGGCTGGGTGAGCCAGGGGAGGCCCAGAGATGGTCAGAAGCCTGAGCCTCTGAACTCCAGGTCTGTCTGTCTGTCTGTCCGCCCTCTCAAGGTTGATGCTGCCCAAGTCTAGACAGGCGGTGGGGAGGGACAAGCCGAAGACCCCACATCAGGCCACAGAGTTGGGAGGTAGCAGGTGGGCAGGAAGGACATGGCTTCACATATTCAGCTCCAAATCCACCTGCCCCCAAAGCCAGGCAGTGGGACTGCCCCCACCTCCCCCACACTCCATTCTCAGGCTGCACTTCCTCATTTTGTGGACACACACACACACACGCACACACGCTGGCGGAGGCAGTGCTCTGCGTTGATTTCCGCTTGATTTCACCTGTATAACCTCAGGTGCAGAAAGCTCACACAGGGGCCCTGCAGATCGCTGCTTGGATTCCTCTCAGGAAAACCCAGTAGTTGTTAGAGGTTGGGGTGGAGGACACGTAGGGCAGAGGAAACAATAGAAATCCAGACTGTCTGAGGAGAAAAGGAATGTATTAAAGGATGTTAGCTTGATCCCAAGATGAATCTCTGGGGGAACCAGAGACCCAAACGTGGAGGCCTCACAACTGGGACCAGATCTGAAAGCCACCCTGCAGGACTGGCCCGGGTGTCACCACAGTCCTCTCGGCCAGCACACTTGACGCCATGGACGCCGGGCGTGAGGACCCACCCGAGTCCCGCCTGCAGCTGGCACCCCTGCCGGACGGGGCCCTGCCACCTGCTTCTGCACATGCTCACTTCAGAGCCGCGTCTCGTGTGGCAGCCCCTGGCAGGCTGAGCCAGGTCCGCGGCTGCACCTGCTGCAGAGGAGGCAGGGAAATTTGCCTGTTCCCCGAGGAGGCAGGGACTCCAGAACCCGGATTCCCAGTCAGAGGGAAGGCACCAGTAACCAGAAAGATTGACAAGGGCCCCACACTCCGGCCTGCCCCAGCCCTCTGCACAGGCTGCTCCCAACGACCTGCTCTGCCAGCCTGCCTCTCCAGCCCCTCACCCCTTCTCCTTGGTATCCAGAGTCCACAGCCCCCGCAACTGGCCCCAGGAGCCCCTCTGCCTTGGGGGCCCCATGTCCATGGCAGGTTTCTAGGGCTTGCAAGGCAGGGGTGTCAACAAACCACAGGCTGTGCCTTTCCGGTGACATTTGGCTCAGGCTGGGGCTGAGGTCACCCTCCACGACCTCAGACTCAGAGGGAGAAACACACACCACCAAGCAACCTTCTTCAAAAGGCCTCTGAGAGCAGGCCCCTGGAGCAGCAGAAGGGACCAGGACGGAGCGAGGGGACCCCTGCTGTCTCCTAAGCACAGTGGTGTTGAGGCTGACCCTTCCTGAGCACTCGAAACGCACCAGGTGTTGTGCCCAGCTCCGAGCTCCCAAAAGCCAAGCCACGACTTTGTTATGGCCAAGTGACAGATGAGAAAACCCAGGCAAAGGGAGGTTAAATAACTCACCTGTGGCCACCGAGCTACTGAGCAACATACTCAGGGTGTGAACCCAGTCTGGCCCCAGAGTCCTTAACCACTTTGTTATGTGGTCTCTCTGACTGTTTATCCTCTGCACCTCTACTTCTCCCTCTGAAAGATGGGCCCCAGGGGGTCAAAGGATGTGGTGTGGTGAAGGAGGAACCAGCTCATAGTTGGTGACGTTAGGTCTTGATCTGGGCTCTGCCTTCTGTTGGCTGAGTGACCTTGAGCAGTTACTTAACTTCTCTGAGCCTTAGTTTCCTCCCCTGCAATATGGGGCAGTGAGGTCTCTGCAGGGAGTTTGTGGGAGCAGTGCAGTGCTGGATGCTTAGTGCCTAGTGCAGGATGGGGGCTCAGGAAATGGAGGACCCAGGACATTCAAGCCTGAGTCCCTCAGATGGCCCCGGGGATAAGCAAGCTCTGCAGTTCCCCACGCCAACAATCACAGAGAATCTTAGATGCCCAGAGTGGGATGGGAGGCGTGGAGTCCGACCTCCACTTCCAGGGAGGTGTCCTTTCCAGGTATCATGCCCATTACCCCTCTCTGGGCCCACTGAAACCCCCTCTCTGTGCCCCCTCATCTCCCAGATCCCTCCTGTCCTCAGGAAGCAGCCATGCCCCTTCCCACTCTGAGCCCTGAGGTCCCCAGGACCAGCGCTTCCTTTGAAGAAAGGAAGATGGAAGAAGGCATGCTTAGCCTCACCAGGAATGCTTCTCTCCTGTTGGAATCAAGAGTGTTTAAAGAGGGGAAGGAAGTCCTCTCAGGTCAGAGAAAAGAATTCTTCTCCAAGAAGAATCTCACTCTGGGAGGGCAACACATTTTGTCTTGGGTTACCTTACTGAGCTTTGGTGGCTGCCTGGAACCTGTGTCAAGATTCTGGAAGAGTGTCCTGACCTAATGGGAGAGAACACTGTGATTGATTAGTAATGTCTGCCTTGGGCGTGGCCTAAGCACACACACAGTATGTATGTGCCATTCTGGATCTAAACATCTGCTCATGAGGCCCCAAAACTATTCTCTTCTCCCTGTCCCCCCTAAGTCTTCTCTCCCCCAAAGTTCCCTGGAACCAGGGATCTGTCATCTGGGATATTGTCCAAACAAAACTCTCCACAGCCTTCAACCACTGTCTGCTTGTTTTGTTTCTTGGACATTCCTCCTTTTTTCCTGAATGAAGAGGGTCTGGAGCAGCAGTTCTCCAATCAGGACCAATTTTGCCACCCAGGAGACATTTGGCAACGTCTGGAGACATTTTTGATTGTCAAAATGCCAGGGTAGGGGGAGGAAGGGAGAGGGGGTGGTTGCTACCGGCACCCAGTGGGTGGAGGCCAGGGATGCTGTTAAGCATCCTGCAATGCACAGGACAGCACCACAACAAAGAATTATGTGGTCCCAACCATCAGTAGTGCTGAGGTTGAGAAACCCTGGTCTAGAGAATAGACTGCTTTCTTGCCCCTACTAGAATGATCTGTAGGGCTCCCTACACCAACACCCCCGACCTTCCAAGCTGGAATCAACCTCTCTCTCCTCCTTACAGCCTCTCCCATCACTGACCCCACCTGCCCCTCAGGGTGGCCCACGATTCCTTTCAGGATCTCCCTCCACCCCGGGCCTCATCTCTCACCCAAATGTTTCCACCTTCTATTCCCTGCGCTGCCCCCTTCTATCCATACAGCGAATATCTATCCATCCTTTAAAACTCAGATTCGACATCACTTCCTCCAGGAGGATTTCCCTGCCACGCCCTCCAAGAGGACCAATGGAATCAGTTACCCCTCAATGCTACTTCTGTATCTTGCAAAACCCTTTGCTGTTGTACCATCATCCTGAATTGTATTTTTAAAAATTTATTTAAATAACCACTTTCTTCGTAGGACCATCAACTTCCTGAAAGCAGGATGGGCTGTATTCGTTTCCTTACTCCTAGCCCAGCCCAGTGCCTGATACACTGTAAGGGCCCAGTGAAGGAGACGGCTGTGCTGCTGGTCCCGCCATGCCTGGGCCGGATCCCAGGGCTGGCCCCTGCTGGATTCCCCTCAGCAGAGTGGTGAGGGGGGTGGGCTCCCATCCAGCCCCTGCTACTCACAGCTGAGTGACCTTGGGCAAGATGCTTCACGTCGTCCCCGTGTCCCAGTTCCCTCTGTAAAGTGGAGTAATAATCAACACAATAATCCCACGCAACTGTCATGATTAAATAAATGTATGTGAAGCGCTTAGAGCAGTGCCTGATGCACAGTAGGGGCTCCACAGAGCTAATGCTGATCGCTAGACAATTACCTGACTCATGTCGTAATCCCGCCTTGGGTGTCCTCTGGTTGGTCCATTTCTTCATGGACAATTCCACCTGGGAGCCATGATTGTCTTCCACTGTGGCTGCTACCTATTGGCTGTCCCTAATGTCTTCCTGAACATTCAAATGTGCCAAATGCTCTGGGCTTCTAGGCTGTTCTGATCCCCTTCTCTCCCTGCAGGCCCAGGCTCCCGTGTCCCCCACTGGATCCAAGCCCCCCATAAGCGCTGCAGCACCTAGCAGAGAGCTAGCCTCTTAGATTTACTCTGGAAGGACTTGCTGAGTGAATGAATGACTGATGGGCCTTGTCCGGTGGGAGCCAAGGGCTGCAGGGGAGGGGGAGAGGAGCCTGCGGTGGGGGGAGGTAGGGAGGCAGGCCTCTCCAGAAAGCTCAGGGACTGTTTCCAGGCCGGCTGATTGGTCTTGACAAGCAGGATGGAGGCTGAGCAGCCCCTTGTCCTCTGTACTTTAAAAGGCCAGCGCCCCTCCCAGAATCTTTCCTTGGAGACCTGCTAAAATAATACATTTAGACCTGCCAAACCCAATCGCTTCCGTCTGTCAGGCTCCCTGCAAATAGCACTTCTTAGCAGAGCTCAGCGAAAATACGATTCCAAACAGCATGGGGGCAATCATCCATCAATGGAAGAAAAACATTTTTCCCCTTCCCTTCCACCAGCCCCCATAATTGCATTTTAAAACCATTCCTGTGTTTCTGGGAGAGACACCACGGTACCTGTTGCTTTTTAACTCGGAGCTGAGCGATGCGGCAAAATGAGGCTAAACACAGCAAAGCTATTTTGATTTATTTCCTAACGTCGGAATTTGGAGCTTGCTGCGGGGACTCAGCCGCAAGAAGACGAGATGATGAAAATGTATTTTTCCCTGTCGTTACTCTTTTAAATAGACGCGTGTTTTATTCTTCCTCTTTGCCACTTTGCTGTGCTAGACTGAGCTTTATGGCATCCTGGCATGCCTGAGCTCTGCTGTCAATATCAGAATGGCTGCCCCGGCCTCACTCTCTTCCTCCTGAGGCAGAGAGCTGCAATCCGCCCCCTCCCCACACCCCCCAACCCAAGAGACCTTCGCCTTCGGGTTCGGCGTTGCCCTCTCCAGGGGCCAGGTTTAAAGTAGAGCTCCTCCTGGGGTGCAGGGGGATGTCACCACGGCATCGTTGGGAATGAGCCTGTAGCATCCTTTCTTCTCTGACTGGGAGTCAGGGGGAACCAAGGGGAGGGAGCTATGATGGAGCCAGAAGGAAGGAAAGGAGAGAGAAGGCGGATTTGAAGACAAAGGTGGACAGCGCCATTATTGGCCATTGCCCAAACCACACCCGCCAGTGAGTTTAGAATCAAGGAACCCTGGATTTGACTCCTGACTCCATTACCTACCAGCTGGGAAGTGGCCTCGGCAGGGCCCCACCTGCAGAGCACGTGAAGTGTACCCTGCCTCCCTGACCTGTGAGATCCAGGTCTTTGTGTCCAACACGATGACCAGAAGAGCCTGGGCCCACCTTCAAATCCCCAGTAACTCCTGGGGGCTCACTGGGGCTCAGGGTCCAGGCCATCTGCCTCTGGCTCCCGTGGCCAGGGGCTCTCCTTCAGGCTGGAGCAGACGTGGCCGAAGATGATGGGGCGTCCGGGCGTTGTTCCAGTGCATCGCACCCTCTCACCAGCTGCCTCCCTCCCTTCCCCCGCTCTCCCGGACAGCTGCAGATGCATGCCCTTCCATGCAGAGCAGCGTCCCTTGCTCTGAGGGGGCTCCCTCCCACACGGAAGGTGCCTCCGCAGAATTTCCTCAGCAGAGACTGTTCTCTCCCTGAGAGGAATTCCAGGGCCAGCGGCTAAGGTTGTTTTCTGCTTGAGAATGAAACGAAACGATTTATTTAATCAGCGGATAGAGGTGCCTGGCTCAGGACCCTGTCCCCATAGGGCTTGGTTTGGGGAAGGGGAGGCCCAGCGAGAACCAAGGAAGCCCCGCTCTGGCCTGGAGCAGGCCTTCCCCTGAGAAGTGAGCCCTGCAGCCCCTGCAGGCTCCCGCACCTGAATGTTCACCTGCACACCTGGCTGGGGTCCCCCGACCCCTCTTGAGTCTCTCTTTGCAGCCTCAGCCTGTGAGGAAGCCATCGTGTGTCCCCTCCAGCCCCACAGGCGCTGCAAAGCAGGATCCATGCTTCAGGCCCACGTGGCTTCTTGAAGGCTGAAGCTGAGGACAATTCCTCCTCCTGGGGAGGTGGCTGGGAAGAGCACTGTTCTGGGAGTCAGTCCAGCTATGCCTTCCCCAACATGTACAGCCTTGTGGGGGCCCAGGCACACCCCTGAGCTCCGGTTTCCTCGTCTGGTCAACGTCTACCCTGACTGTGACCGACCGCAGGGCCTGCCCAGTGCACACGTTCTCTGGCACGTCCACTCCTCTCACAAGGCAATGCCGGGCCCTTCTGTGAACGCAACATTTCCCAGCTTGCAGCATTGGTGGAGAGGGTGTGCCATGTCCCTCTGCAGATGGAGACAGGTGAAGCCTGAGAGCCTGAGCGGCAACAGTTCCCTCAGATGCTGCTCGGAAGACCCCGGCTTTCCCAAATCCCGGGCTGTCTCCTGAGCACCTGTGTGGATGGAGAAGGAGGCCTCCACGCAGCCGCAAGAGCTGCTTGCCAACCCGCTCTCAAGGGCAGGCCCAGCGGGTTGCCACGGAGACGCCATTATTAGCGGAGCTAACGGCAGGTCTGTGCAGCTCGAAGCACAGATAACAGGCCCTGGAGTTCCCACTGCAAGCAGTCCACTCCCCCAGGGCAGGTCACCACCCCCACTCCTCGTCCACCACCGCCCCAAAGGGCCCCGAGCAGATTCCCCAGCTGCCTGCATCCATGATTCTCCCTTTACCCCTAGAAAACTATGTGAGCTTGGACAAGCCACCCGGCCTGTCTCCCACTCAGCTCCCCGACTATAAAATGTGGATCCCTCGTGGGGTGTGATGAGGGTTAAATAAGGTAATCTCTGTGAAGTGCTCACAACTGTGCCCACCCAGAAGAAGAACCCAGTAAATTTGAGCTATGCCTGTCCAGGCCTGTTCCCTCTGAGGCCAGAGAGGATAAGAATCCAGGGCAGGAACTGCGGGGCCCTGGCTGTCACTTAGGCCCCCCTGCCTCTGTTCTATGTATTTAAAACTAATCTCTGCTTGTGCTTTTCCCACCCCCCAAAACACCCATCCCCCTCCGGTCCCCAAATGACGTCCTGACCCCAAAGTCAGGCTTGCAGCATCGAGGAAGCCATCCTCAGGTCCTCAGGCTCCAGTGAGAGTACTCACCTGAGGGGTCCCTCCTCTCTCACGCCTGCGGGCATTTTGTCGGCCTGCAGCATCTCTCTGACTAGTTGATTCCTCATTTCTGGTCTTGACCAGCCTCTCCTCTGAGACTGTGCACTTGCTGAGATCAGGGCAGGCTCCGCCTGCTAGCATCCTGGCCTGGCCAGATGGCTGGCCTCACCCTCCTTGGGGCGGTCACGAGCTCACCCAACACAGGGGTGTGGCAGCCCTCTGTAAACAGGCTGGGAGATGAAGTTTAGTAGATCGCAGATCCTGGCCCCAAATGCCCACCTGTGAAACAGGTGAAGTGACACAGTAGCTGCTCGTTATGGGGGTTCGCCACATGCAAAGCCCTGGGCTTTCTTGTCTCATTCTAGCCTCACAAGCGTATTTTTCAGGTGAGGAAACACAGGCTCAGGGCAGCTGAGTAACTTGCCTAAGGTTACACAGCAAGTTGCAGAGTAGGATCTTCTAGAACTCAGGCCCGCCTGACCCACAGTTGGGAATCTGAGCTGCCTTGAATGCGCAGAAAGAGAAGCCAAGGGCTGCAAGGCCAGAAGCCAGGGTGCAGCTCTGCCACCATCACACAAGGCAGGCCCAGAAGCCTCTGCCAGGGCTCCTGGCCCTGTCTGGGACTCCTGGGACCCGATTAGGGTGATTTATTTTCCTAGCAGAGAGGAGGCTGTGGGAGCACCTCTGAGGAAGGTGAGGGCAGCCAATTCCAGCTACCTCTCGTGGGACAAATCAGAGAGGAGCAGGTGTGCACAGCCCCCTGCTTCTAAAGTCTTGTGGAAAATAAGGTACTGGGCCCGGCCCCAGCTGGGCCTGGTTCTCTTGCCTCTGATAGAAACTCTTCAGGTGAAGAGGGCAGCCTGGAACCTGAAGGGGCATTTCTCTGCCCCTGCCCTGCCCAGGTCCTCATCCCTCTCCCGCTTCCCTACTCCTTGAGGAGGGGTGGGGGGAGCGGGTGGAAGTCCTCAGGGATGTTCTCTGATTAGAGGTGGTTCCAGCCAACTGGGCCTGACGGAGAGGAAAGTGGCTTCCCCAGGGGCTCCCAGCAAGTCAGCTTCAGTTCAGTTCCCCCCTCCCATGGGGAGGCCTGCAGGCTGTGGAAATGATGAAGCTGCTCCCTTGTGAAAACAGCGCCACCTTGCACGCTGGGTACCATGGAGGAGCAAAGCTAGGTGAGACCTTGGAGACCTTCTAGAACACAGAGATGAAAGTTTGTGCATTAGATTACAGAAAGTTAGAGGCTACTGGGTCAGCAAGCGAGAATTGCACAGACTACAAAGGCAGAGTGGGGAAGACAGCCGGCACAGGGTGGCCGGGGGAGGGGGGGCGGGGCGGCAATGCCTGAAATAAACACGCACTGCACTGCTGTCTGGGGCCATCAGCTGAGGCTCAGGCAGTGGGCAAGTGTCCATTTGGTGTGGTTTTTGAAAGGTTTTAGGAATTTGATTTCAGTTTTTGAAAATAATCCAAGTGAAGCATCAACAGGAACAGGGGAAATACTGCAGGAAAATCCCCATTGAGCTGGGGCCCGAAGCTCTGGTTCTGGTCCTGGCTGGCCCTCTCTTGCTGAGTGACGTGATGCCATTGCCCAGCCTCTCTGCCTCCTTTATCTGTCAAGTGCAGGAAATAATCCCACTGCGCCAACTTCCCGAGGGGACCGCCAAAATCCAGCACAGGAAAACAATCAGACAGTTACAAGCCCCACAAACAGAAGAGGCTGTTATTGCTCACGCACACCCAAGGCGGGACGAGTCTGGCCTCAGGAAAGGACCAGGATTTGTCCCTGCAAGAAAGCCACAGAGAGCCATTCTAGCAGCTGGCACTGACAGAGCACGGCCGGGTGAAGGGCTCTCTTCATTCTGTGTACTGTTGTGACCCTTCAAGGTGACTTTCCTCACACCCCTTTCCAGATGCACCATCGGGGACCCAGAAAGGTTAGAGGACCTGCTGACGGTCACCCAGCTGGTAGTGAGTGCAGCAGCAGGAACTTCAGGCGAGGCCTGTCTGCTTCCAGGGCCACTGCCCTATGTGACGTCCAGGCTCTGAGGGGGAGGCACGGCTAAGAAGCAGACCATGGGATTTGGTGGGTGGGGATACGGCCTGGAGACCAGCCTCAGGGAGCCACCCAACCAGATGAGACTGAGTTCCCCGTCATAAGGAGGGAGGAAGGGTCACAGCATCTGCTCTGCCTCATGGGCTGTTGTGAGGGTTGCCTTGTATCTCAAAACTGCATCCACAGCTGTGCATGGCGATCATCACTATTATAACAGTAAACTCGTCGCTGAAGTAGTTGAAAAGTCATTGAAATGACTTCCCTCCCCCGGGCAGGGCTGCACCTTGGCTGGCCAGGGCCCTGGGACCACTGGGACCACTTCAGGATCTCAGGGAGTCATCTGCTGTGGGGTCAGGGGTGGGGGTCTCACATGGTCAGGAGCCACCCCCCTCCCTCCGACTGTGACCTGCTTCCACTCTCTCTGGGAGTTTGTTTGGACAGCCCAGACCTGCTCCATCCCGGGTGGCCTCACACTCAGACCTTTCCTGAAGCCTTTCCAAACCCTGCTTCCAGCAGCTGACCCCCCCCCCCCCCCCCCCCCCCCGAGTGTGGCACAGACAGAGACACTGGGCGTGGGAGGAAGCTGGAGAGCTGGAGGAGGGGCGCTTGGTGGTTGCCGAGGGTTGGGCTGCCAGTGAAGCCAGCCCTTGGGAAGGGGAAGTTCCCGCTTGGCTTAAAGGAATGCTGGAAGTGTTGACTTGAGCAGCTGGGAGGGGAGGTGGGAACTGAAACTGCAGGCAGGAGCAATGGCTGGGGCAAAGGTGGAAATGTGGGAATGAGGCAGGGAGGAGGGAGGAACGAGCTGGGGGCGGGGAGCGTCACACAAGATTGAGAAATCAAGGCCAAACTTCGGCTGGCCATGGGAGGAAGTGCGGAGCCGCTAGCAGCCTCCTGGGGTGGGTGAGGGGCGGATCAAGGGGATCAGTCCGTCCTGCCTCTCTCACTGCTCTGCCTTCTGGAGTAAGGGGGAGCTGGAGCGGAGGCAGAGGGCCGTCGGAGCCTATCCTCCCTCACAACCATGAGAGGCTGCAGGCCGCAGAGGCAGCATGTGACCCTGCACTCCCTACCAAGTGTGGCTTTCGTGGTCTGCCTTTCAGCAGAAGACAGAGCCAGCCACAGGCAGCCCCACCTGAGGTCACCCCCACAATGACCCCGAGCGAAGGTGGCCTCAGCACAGAGAGAGGCACATGCAAATGAGCACGGAAAAAGTGACAAGGGCACCTGGGCGGAAAGGTTTCCTTTCCCAGGCCCCGGTGGGAGGTGGGCGGTGGAGGTGAGCCGACGCTGAAGGCTGTTTTGGACAGGGTGAGTTCAGCCCCTCACCTCATGTACCCAGAGAAGCAAGGCGCTGCCCTCAGGGCCTGGGCCCAGGCCTGGGTCTCCTGCCACACGCCAGGTGACCTGGGCAGGTTCCCTCTCTCTGAAGCCCAGTTTCCTCGAAACCTGTAGGGAGAAGGGGAACGGCAGGTCCCCCACGTGCAGTTTACTGACTTTCTCCTCTGTGACCTGCGGGACCTGACATTTCCACAGAGCAGTCAAGAACTTGAATGTTCCCAGGCCCCGGCAGATGACATAGGACACACAGGGCAACGGGCATGAGGCCACCCGATATGGAGCCCAAGCCTAATGGAGCCTGGTTCCTCCGACTTCTAAAACCTCACGTGGACAAACAGACAGAGCACGGGCGCGCAGCAGCCCAAGGCCACTGGCCGAAGCCCCTGCCGCCATCCTCATGAGGTGCAGACAGAAATCTGGCAGGCTTTGAGGAGACAAAAAGCCCTGGGCAGACCGGACATTTCCCCTCCTCTATGGGCTTCCGCCATCTGGCTGGAGTGAGCCGGAGGGAAGGAGTGTGGCGGGCAGGACCCCAGCTCAGGGCACTGGGAACACCTGCTCACCCTCAGCTGGTTCTTCTCCCTGTCTTCTGGGGTCTCCACCTCCCCACTGACTTCGCCTGTCTCTCTCCTCAGACCGGCCCATGGGGAAGCTCAGCCCTCAGCACCCTGCCTTCTCCGGGGATCTCTGCAGAGTAAGGCTGCCCTAAGTCGGTGACGGGCAAGGATGTGGCCTAAATCAACACAATTTAAGGAAGAAGAAGATGGACAAGGAAGTGGTTTCCATGCTCCCCTGGGGATGGTGCCCCAATGCCTTCGGACAAGCCTGTGCACCTGCTGCTCCGGGAGGTTTGACCGGCCCACACCCAGGCTGGCGCTTCCTCAGTAAGGAGTGTGACCCTCTGGGAACTCATGGTCTCTAGGAAGCAGGCACGTGGGAGTGCAGGAAGAGGCAGGTTGGGGCGGTAATCCACACAGAGCTGCCTTGCATCCAGGGCCTTCATGACCCAGCGATTCTGAAGTGAGATATTATTGTTCCCATCTCACAGATGAGAAAACTGAGTCTCAGAATGGTGATGTGACTTGCCCAGCGTCACTCAACGAAGGAACTGGCAGAGGAGAATGGGTCTCCCCAGGCACCTTCCCCCACACCTAACAGGCTGAATGCCTCTGGGCTCCGTCATCTCATCTGTAGAATGGGCTCTCAGCATCCAACCTGCACCTGGCAAAGGAGGTGAAGAAGGGCAGGGATGCCAGCCCCACACTAGGGCACACAGCCAACTGCCCCTTCCCAGGCTGACAGGAAGACAGGAAATGACTTGCCCAAGCTTCTCCCTTGACCTCCCTTCTGGCATCAACTCCAAGCCTGGCAGGAGCTGCTCCGAGCAGTCGCCACGACTGTGACTCCTTGAGGTCAGTGTCTGTTACAAGGGCCATGGGGTGTAGTGAGCCAGACACTGAGGACAAATAACAGGACTTGAGAGGGCTGGGGACCCTCTGCTATGACAATCTAAGGGTCTGAGTCCTCCAGTTCAGGCCAGAGGCAGGATCTAAAGACTCCCAGATGATAAGAGAGCAGGCCCACTGGGCGCTGAGATTTCAGCAGCAGAGGAGTTGGTGTTCCACAGGGGAGGAGGCCAGATGGAACAGAGCAAAGACCACAGGAACCGAAACTCCACCCTGTGTGGGCAGGGCCGGGGGGGCTGGGTGGGAACTTTCCCAGGCCTTGACGCCCAGACCCCAGGCACACCCCTTGACCCCATGACACCACAGAGAGAGGGCTGCAGCCTGGAGTTCCCATCCCAGCATGTGTCTGCCTTATCCTCAGTGGCTGTGCCAAGAGCCCATTGGATCCATTCATTAACGCAAGCATGTAAATCTTTAGAATAGAAAATACAGACCTGTCATAAGAGAGGCAAAAGGTACGAAAGGATGAGCTGTGAAAACCACGTCTCTTTCCCTCCCCGGGACCTCTCCACCCAGCTCCCCTCCTGGGAGCCCTCCGCCTTGATTAGTTTCTCTAGAACCTTCCAGGTACCATATGCGTTTGCAAACACAAGCGCAAGTGTGTATATGCGTGTGTGAGTGTTCTTTCCCTCTCTTTTCACACAACTAGTAGCAGATAAATATATCCCAGAGCCCTTTCCTTATAGGAACACATAGAGGCCACTCTTTTTTTTTTTTCCAGAGATTTAAAAAAAAGCAATTCCTTACTTCGCACGGTTCTGTGAATGACTGGTGTCAGTTGGAGGTCTGCTCCACGTGGTGAGGCCCATGTCCTCCATGTGGTGGCTCTGTTGAACAGCTGCACAGAATCCCATTGTATGGACACCATCATTTGTTTAATATCCCCTCTTGAGGAACATTCAGCTGACTTCCAATCTTTTCCTTTTATAAATAACACCACGACGCAGGACCGAGCGCACCCTTCACGCATCTACATGCGTGGCCACTGCCGGGAGCTGGGTTGGCTGGGCCCGAGGGAAGAGCAGGGACTCTGTGAGGGTTGCCCACTCACTCTCCTGAGACGGGCACAGGTTCCTGTCCCTGCCGGGCCTCTCCGCCAGCGCCGGTCCCCACTTCCTTAGTGCAGGGAGCTGACATACTTTGGATCTTTTCCAATCTGAGGGTTGAAAGAGGGTTTCTTCTTGAAGTTTTAATTTGCATTTCTCTTCTGAGGAAGGCTAACTTTTCATATATTTAAGAGTCATTTATACATTCTTTCAAAAACTGTCTTCCTCTCCTTGGCCCATTTTTAAAACTGGGTTATTGGCGTTTTCTCACTGCTAGGTTGGAGTTCTCTGTCCATTAAAGAAATTAGTGTGGCTTTGCAATCTGAGCTTCAGTTCTGCTTCTCAGTTGATCACTTGCTGTTATGCTCGGGGTCACCCATTGCCTAGCCTTGTGTCCTCCTTTAAAACTCAAAGGGAAGGGAAACGAGCTCAGCTCCTAATCCCCAGCGTGACCCTGGGCTGGAGGCAGGGCCTTCCCAGACGTGTCCTCGTCTGTAAAACAGGGGGGCTTCACAGATCCCTAAAACCCCTCACCGTCCCACCGGTCTGAGATTGGGGTGCAAAGCATTGAACGATCAGACACGGGCCCAAGGGGCTCTGGGTGCTGAGAGAGTGGTGGGAGTGGGCTCAAGCACAACAGGGGCCAGAAAGAGGAAGTGGGAAGACCAGACAAACCGCTGACTTCAGCGCTGCTGTGCGCAGGGCTGCGTCCACCCCCTCTTCCCAAGGAACAGGGTGCAGGGGGGGCCCAGAGCACCCAGCCCTAGTGTCAAGGGGGCCAAATCTCTGTGCTGTAACGATGGAGGGCTCCGCCACCTCTGGGCTTGAGAGCCTGGCGGAGGTGAGTCCCTGCTCCTGGCAGGTGACTTGGGAGAGCGCACTCTGGCCCGGATGAGCTCCAGGGGCCCAGGCCCAGGCATCACCCCGCGAGAGGGAGGCAGAGGCCCAAGGGATTAGCCAGAGGCCACCAACAAGAGAGGGGCAGTGGCAACATGTGAACCCAGGGTCCCTGGGCCTCAGCTCCCTGTTGTGCACTTGAACCGAGTCCCTGGAAGCCTCCAGAAGACAGGCAGTGTGCCTGTCAACAGTAAGAAGAGCTCACGTTCTCAGGGCTCTCCCATGTGTCCAGCTCTGCACACGCATTTGACCATCACCCTCCACACATCCCAGTGACTCCCTGGGGGAGCTCCCTGGTATGGCTCTCCGACAGATGAGGAAGCTGACGCAGGTCTGCACACACACACCCAGGAGAAGTGGGTGGACCCAGGAGAAAACAGCAGCTGTGGCTCAGCAGAGAAGTCCAGTCTGCATCCCAGGGGCTCGCACTCGGGCCTTGCTGGGGAACAGGGCCCTGGCAGGCCGATCAGAGGCTTTCTGCCTCCCTCCCCTCCCTGGGGCTGGGGCCCGAGCCTTCCGTACCAGCTGGTCCCTGATGTGTCCTTGAACAAACTGAGAGCAGCTCTCCTTCCCGTCTCAGTGCCCGGCCCAGGGCCTGGCCCCAGCCACTGCTCTCCCTTTGTCACACGAATCAGAGAAAAGTCTCCAGGCCCAGGAGTCATGGAGAGGGGGCACAGGGCTGCAGAAACGGTGGAACTCTGCTCGGGACTCTCGGAAGTCCCTTGGACAATGCTTGCCCTCTCTGACCTCGCTGCCCAAGGAAGTAGTTGGGCCAGATCACGGGTGTGGTCCTTTGTTGCTGAGAGCAGCTCCATATTCCGGAAGTGAAGCCCCTCCCAGAGCACCCAACACTCTTTCGTCACACCTCTTGCCCACCAACATTCTACCAGTGGTTACTCTGTGAGGTCCAGAGGGCAGTGACCAGGTAGGTCCTGTTAGCTCTGTCTCCCATCACCCAGCATGTACTCACAGATGTTTGTTGAATGAATAAATGAGTGTAAGTGACAATGCTAATGAAATTGCTTACTGTGACCCAATACTTTTTTGATAATAGGTAATGGGGAGCATGCAGGTTGTTCTGTCTGTAAGGGGTCAGACAAGCTAGAGACAGGAGGATGGCTCAGCAAGGAAGACAAATTTCATTGCTTTGCCACAGGCCACATCTAAACAGCCAATAAGGAATGCAATCAGGTTTATTGATGCCCTTTTTAGAGCAAAACCCACCCTGCGCCAGGCACACCACCAGATTCCTCCCTGAGCAGGAGCATTTACACTCTACGCCCCACGGGGGCCAAGCTTTGGGGGAAGGGGGAAAGGGGGAGTGGCGGTGTGGGGAGGGACAGAATTCCAAGCTGAATAGCTTCCAGGCCACCTCCCTCCCGAGGCTCCCCAGCCTCTGTTGCTAGCACCTTTCAAGGACCAGAGTGAGCAGATGCCCTGTATCTGCAAAGCCTGCAGCTCCCTGCTCATGCACCAGGTCACTCAGCAGGGCAGGAGTCCTGCCTGGTTTAACCCTCTGCAGACTCCTAACCGGAGGAGGCCAGGTGGGCAGCACTGTCTGTCCCGAGGCTGACTCCTAGCAGGGGATGAGGGAAGAGGGGTGCAGGCCTTAGCTCACACGCCTGGTCCTGGCTGTTCAGAGTCCACCGTGGCTCGTGGGCCTTTATGGTGGTTTTCTTTCATCTCACAGCTGCTGGGGAAGGAAGGCTAGAAGGGGAGAAATGTAGTGGGCTAGGCAGCAGCCTGAGCAAGCCGCAGAAGGCACTGGCCTGGAAATCCGGCTCAGGAGCCCGAGAGCATTGGGGAAAATCCCAGCTGTGCTGCTTCTAGGCTGAGTGGCCCTGGGCATGTGACTTAACCTTTGTGGCTCCGTTTCCTCATGTAAAATGGGGATGCCCATCAAGTTTCCATTTCATAGATAAATTAATACATGCGAAGCGCTCAGAACAGTGCCTGCACAGAATAGGATTTGATAAACATGAGCTCTTTGTACTAGTCTTGGCTTTCGCTGTTGTCTTCTATCCTTCCACGGATCCGGTGCAGCCCCGTGATGGGCCTGGACCAGCCATTTCACATCACTGCCTCACGGAGTCCTCCACCCAGCTCCATGAGATGTGGATTATTACCCCAGTTTCCCAGATCGGAAGACTGGGACTCAGAGGCAAGTCATTTGATAGTCACACAGCTGGTAAAGGCAGAGGGGAGGCACACCCCAGGTTTGCCATCCTGGAAGAGCGTGCCCTGCTCATGAGGCTGTTCTGACCCTCCACTAATGACTCTACGTGACTGTGGGCGAGTCATTTATCTCTTGGGTCTCAGTTTGTTCATCTGTGAAATGGCCTCGCTAGTGGCTCTGCCATACCTTGCTCAGTAGATCTGGATAGTGGGGACGCCTCGTCTCTGGCTGCCTTGTCTGTACCCTGTGGGGTCTGTGGACAGGCCCCCGAGGGGAGGTAACGGAAGGATAACAGGGCTAGACCCTGATTTTCACAGTCTTGGTTGTGGGGCCATGAGCAAATTCATTCCTCAGTAGTTCAATAAATACCTAAATAACATTGAGTGAGAGCAGGGTGGGGCAGGGGGCAGGAAGACAAATAGGACTCCGTTCTGCTTAAAGGAGCTCCTGGGTTCGCAGAAAGGCTCTCAGATCCCTTAGCTGCCCCGGACCTCAGCTGCTTTAATCTGTACAATAGTGCTGCTGTGTCTGGTCTTTCAGAACCCAGGAAGCCACTGGGGGCAGGTGGCGTTCTGGCCTCAGGGGCCTGGGGTTGATGCTGAGGATCAGGCGGGAGTGGGACGGGGGCCTTTCGTGTCAGCGGCCCAGCTTTCTGGAGAAGCAGTCGCAAGGGGTGTCTGGCAGGCTGCTTCCGTCCCGGCGTCCTGCAGCAGCGTATCTACTGTTCCCAGTTCTCCAAACAGTCTTTTTCGATGAACGCTACCCAGTCTCCCTTGCAGGTGTGAGCAGTAGACCGGTTTGTAGAGAACGAGGCAGATGGTGGGCCAGGCTGGGTCATCTCTTGCATCTCCATGCACCTCCAGCCAAGCAAAGAAAGAGGCACTGTCAGTCATCTTTTCAGGAAGCTGCTTCTGTGAAAGGCCGGCCCTGGCCCACTCTCTTCCCGGCCAAGGGGAGGCCCCTTTGCCCCTTGGACCTGGCCTGCCACCCACAGTGCATTGGGCTCCTCTGAGATACTGGACCACTTTAGCCTGTGAAACGTTGAGCTCTCCCTCTCTCCTACCCTCTCCAGTGCAGTAGACCCTCGTAAGTTTCTTGGATTAATTTGAATTGACAGAGCTGAATGGAATTGACTTGAATCTAATTAAAATGAATTGAATTGGATGCCAGATTAGAAGCTTCATCAGAGCCCATAGAAATTTGGGTTTTCTAAATGCTAGTCCGTAGATCCAAAAGGCCAATTTTGAGCCCTTGTTTCCATTTCCTTCCTGGGGAGGAGTGGGTGGGAGTGGGAGAAGCAGGGGAGAAGGGGAAAAGGGAGCGGGAAATGATGGCTTCCTCTGGAAAACACCACCTTCCAGCAGTGCCCACCTGCACATGCTTTCCCACTCGAGCTTAAAAATGCCAGAAAGGTTTTTGCCCAGCAGCTAAACAGAAGCCATTTGGAGGTTCTTCCTTTGTTCTCTCTGCAGGTGGCACATGTGAGTATTGGCAATGCCCAGTGGCGAAGCTCCAGATCAGGTACAAATTGGGGCCTGCAGAAGAACGTTTGGGTGTGATCGGCAAGAGGCTCTCCCATCCTGTGAGTGAATGACAAGTGTGCGGCCTGAGAGGCCCGCCAGGATGCAAAGCCCAGCGTTTGCCATGTCCATTCTCTTGACCCTGCAGAACCCGGCAGTGCTGACCACTTCCTCCTAGCAAACCTCCCAGCTTTGGGGTCTGTGTCTCCCTCTCAGTACCCTTTGCAGGCCGGGCCTCCCCTGGGCGGCGAATGCTGGCCTCCTCCAGGGCTGGGGCGCCTCTCCCTGGGTTTTCCTCTCCTCCAGATTAATCCCATCCACTTCCTCCTGGGTGGCGGAGGGTATGCCCTACATCGATTGTTTCCACCACAGTGGTTCAGTGATCACCAGGACCAGAGAACTCAGAGGCAGCTCTCGGACTCCATAGCCACCCTGAGACTCAGACCCAGAGAGCCACCCACCTCCTTAACTTGCCCACCTGCTTGCCTCACAGACACCCTCAGAGTTAAAATTTCCAATAGCGAGTCCACTGGTTAACCCCTCCTCTGGCCTTCCCCGTCTCAGGAAACAGTAACAGCATCCATCTATACGCCCAAGCCAGAAACGGGGCATGGTCCTTGACATCTCCTTCTCCTTCACCCTCCATAGCCAGTCCACCCCCAGACCACGGCCGTTCTATCTCCTAAAATCTCTCGGAACCCTCCACTCCTCTCCATCTAGACCACCTGAGTCGTCCCTTGCCTGGACAAATACAGTAGCCTGCTCTCTCTTACACCCCCTGTTGCCACTTCCAATCAATCCTCCACAATGCTGCGGAGTGATGTTGCCAAATGCAAATCAGATCATGTCACCAGCCCACAGTCGTAAAAGCCAACAGTCGTTGCCCATTGTTTTTGGGTTAAAGCCCCAGCTCATTAATATGCAAGAAAAATAATCCCTTGTACCCTCCCCACTTGCCCCCTTCTGGGTCCCCAGTGCCTGGCATGCTCCCTTCTGCCCTGCCCAGGACCTTTGCGCGTGCTGTCCCCTCTACCTGGAATACGTTCCCTCTTCCATTCCTAGAGTTAGCTCCTGTTCATCCTTCAGGTCATGCCTCCAACATCAGGGAAGCCTGCCTTGACCTCCCTGATCAGTCAGGCCTCTAGTAAAGGCCTTGTCCACACCGTCCCTCATGTCACCAGCTCCAGCTGGAATTGTACATCTTTTGGCATGGCCATTTGATTAGCATCTGTCTCCTCCTCAAGACTGTAAGGCAGGGAAGGTTCTCCTTTCCTTCACCACCCTACTCCCTGGGCCAGCCCTGGGCCTTACACAGCAGGGGCCCAGTGATGAATGAATGAAAGAGTGAGTGAATGAACGAATGCAAGCAGTCAAAGGGGGCCTATGTCTGAACACGGGTGTAGCCTTCCTCCAATGTGAGGCTCCTCCCACAGCCAGGCTGGCCTCCTTACTAAGCCCCGAGACAGCCTCAGTCCCGCCTCCTGGCTTTGCTCACACATGACCTCCCTCCCCGATCCTGTAAATACATCGCTCCCTCTTCCCTCATCCAGCGAAATTCGTCCCTTCAAGGCTCAGCTCGTGTTCAATTCCAGGAAACGATCATGAGACAGTTACCAGGAGGTTGGCTGGGAGGGGATATTATGTGTTGGAATTTTTTTACCCCATATTGCAAATATACTCAATTCTCCACGGCCTAGTGGTTCCTGGAAGGCAGAGCGTGAGCAATAAAAGCATTTGCTTCGGTCATATTTCCAGAGACAGAAACTTTCCCGCTCACAGTGAGGATGAGGTCTAAGAAATCTCCAAATGCTGTCAGACCTGCTGAGAACCACATCTCATTTCACCAAAAAGCTTCTAGGAAATCAGCTGGAAAACTCACCGAGCACAAAGGTGGGGCTGGCCCCAGTGACGGGCGGGGGCAGCTGCGGCGCAAGGCCCTGGAGGTTCCCAGGAGGAGCAGGGAGAGGTGGGGAGGTCCCAACGCCTTGATGCTGCCGACACCTTTTTCTCAAAAGGGACTTTCAGAGGCTGAGCTCATGAGGGGAAGTCAGGCCGGGACTGGCTTAGAAGGCAGGCACCTCGGAGGACTCTGAGAGCTTGGGCAAGGTTTAGGGCCCAGGTGTGACACCAAAGATGATAATCGGGACAGTCCCTGCAGTGGGGATGGAAAAAACATCAAGTCCCACATCCTGACCCGAGTGTATGCATCCCCAGAGCTCCCGGATGGTGCTGAGGAACACTCCAGCACATCAGTAGAATCACCAGATGGCAGGGCCAGAAAGGGCCACAGAGCTCATCTAGTCCAATCCCCCATTTGATAAATGTGGAAGCTGAGTCTAGAGGACGATGGACTTGCTCAAGGCAACTAAATAACTCCGTGCAGTAATTAGAGCTAGAAACTGGTCTCCTGGATCTTCCTGCTGCATCAAGCTACATTCCAATTTGGATGGCTCCGAGCCTGTCACGCTGCTGCCTGCCTGTCCCTTCTGCACACTGACTACACCCTAGTCAGGCGGAGGGGAAGCTGGTGGATAGATGGAACTGACCTCTCCTGAGCTGGAAATTTGAACATAGGAAGGGAGCAAACCTGAAACTAGTATTTATTGAATACGCATCAGGTGCCCGATACTGCGCTTTCTATGCAGAATCTCGCTGTGGTAGATTAAAGACAGCTGCGATTTTTTGCCTCTCCTTCCATCAAAAGGTGAAGTGTAATCCTTAAATCTGGGCTGGACCTAGTGACTTCCTTGACCAAATAACAGACTGATAGAATGCGCTGGAAGTGATGTTCTGGGACTTCTGAGGCGAAGCCATGAGAAGCCTTGCATCAGAAGCCTTGGGCTCAGGGTGTGCCCCTCAGAACCCCACAACGTCAGAAACCTAAGCACCGGGAGGCCATGTGTGATTACTCAGATCAACAACCCCAGCCGAGCTCTCAGCCAGCAGCCAGCATCAAATGATAGCCAGAGAGTGGGCCACTTAGCATCCAGCCCAGATGAGCCTTCGGAGGACAGCAGCCCAGGTGATGGGGGACCCCAAGCAAGAACTGCCCCGCTGAGCGCAGTCAACCCACAGAACCACGAAAGAGAGTAATGCATTTCTGTTTCAAATCACTAAGTGTCGCAATGCTTTGCTCCGTAGCAATAAATACTTCAACATTCATTCCATCCTCTCAGAAACTCCTGGAAATGGTTACTATTTTCTGTTTCCATTTTAAAAATAAGGAAATCTAGGTACAGAGAGGTTAGATGACTTGCTCAAGGTCACACAGCTAGGTAAACGGCAGATCTAGGATTTGACCAGCCCACTAACTCCCGCTCTCTCCTAAAGAATTGATTGGGATCTTGGTTGCAAACTGCAAAATCCACTCTGGCTGGTTTCAACAGAGAAGGACACAAGCCGGCTCACAGAATTTGTGGGAGGGCCAGAAAGCCAGACTGAAGTGACATAGCCAGAAATGCCCGACTACACCTTTAGGGCCTCCATTGAAACGCCTCTGCCGAGTCCCTAGAACACGGGACGGATGCCTGGAGCTCTGCCACTGGTGCTCCTATCCCCCACCAGCCAGAGAACTGGACCCGTCTGCCACGTCGGTGCTGGAATATCAGCCCCTGCACCCTGACACATGGCCCTGCTCGTACTTCTGAACCTGAGTCTCGTTGGGGACAGGGAGTATGGTTAGTGACATCAGGAGCGCACGCCTGGACCCACGCTGGGGGTGTGAGCTGTCTGGCTCTGGGAGCGGAACTCACCTGTGAGGAAGGTGTAAGCGGTGTTCATTCATTCCGGCAAAGCTGTCTCCTGAGTCCACTCTGCGCAGCAGCTCCAGGCTCGCACAGTCCAGGGTGGGAGAAGGCCAAGTACGGCAGCAGTCACAAGAGACCACGCAGGGGATCCCTAAAGGTACGTGAAGGACGTGGGACGCTTTGAGAGAGGGCGGAGGGACCCTGACTTCGCTGGGTGGTCAGGGAAGCCTCGTGAGGAGGTGACAATGAGTTGAACTTTGAAGGATGGGAAAGAGGTCACCAAGTGGAGGAGGAGAGAACAGAACATGCAGAGATTTGGAGATGGGGGAAAAGCGGAGCAGGGATTCTAGGAAAGTGGCAAAGGCTCCAAAAGCGGGAGCATGGGCTCCACGGGGAAGCCAGGCTCCTGAGTGCAGGCCTTGATGGCGGGGTTACAACACTGGGACTGTAGCCCCGGGGCAATGGGGAGCCGTGAAAGGGTTTTAAATAGGGAAGTGGCAAGATCAGTTTCGAACATTAGAAAGACCATTTGGCCCATGGGCAGTGGTGTACTGGAGGGGCGGCGTGGCAGCAGGGAGCGCAGGTGGGGAGCTGCGGCAAGAGATGGGGGAGTCCTAAACCGAGGCAGCAGACTTGGGCATCCTATGGTCACCCTCTCCCTCTGCACACACAGACACTAACTCTTCTTTGGTCATGATGCATAATACCCAACCTGTCCTCAGCCACTGCCACCGGCACCACCCCCTTCAACCACCCCTGTTCTGGAAGACTTGTCTCAGCTTCTACGGGTTGTTCTCGTGCTCTTTTCCCCACTGATCTTCACCATTGTCCAAGAAACCAATCAAGGGCTGGCCTTGGCCCTTTATAGCTGCCTTGGCCTGGGTTTCCTAGAAAACAGTTATATGCTAAGGCTGTCTTGAGAGGTGCAGGGTAGCAAGAGGAAGAAAATATGGAAATGAGGCAGTGATGGAAGAAAAGCAAATACAGAGTGGGGTATTACTGAGCTGGCCACAGCCTCACAGTCAGTTTCTCGGCCCCTTGGGATGTCTTCGGGACAGGCCGGTGGAATCACTGAACCTGGGAACAGCCCACTGGGAGCAGGAATTTATCTTCTGGCTCCTACTGTCTCCTGTTTCTCGTAGGTCAAGTTTAGCTTCACGGGGAGTTAACACTCTCTGCAAACTTGGGTTGCATTAGGGCTTTCCAAGAAGCCTCGGGAAAGCTAAATCCCACACGCCATGGCATACCACTTCATCTGAGCCCAGAGTACTGGGAAGACCCCTGTGGGGCCACTCCAGTCAGAAGTGGGCACCAGAGCCACGGCAACTCCCATCACAGTGTGTGTGATGGAGTTCGTGCCAAAGAGGGGCCCTCTCCCCCGGGGAGGCTGAGACGGCAGGTGGTCTGAAGAATGAGGTGCGGGGACTCTCCGTTCAACAAGCACCGAGGCCCAGTGGACGGCAGGCTGCGCAGCTCTGAGAAGCACATAAGCTAGATCTAGAGTGCAAACAGGTAACCCCTCAATACCTGGGGAGCATCATTCCTGGAAAATAAAGAGGCTGCAGATGCTAAAGCCCTATAGAAACGCTAGGGTCAGTGGCTGAGCAGCCTCCCGGACGAGGTGCAGCCCATGATTACCTCCCTCCGTCAGGACATCCTGTCTGTCTCAGTCACATTCTCCAGAAGTGGCCCCTAGGCTGAGGATTTATTAAGGGAGCACTTCCAGGAGAAACCAGATAAGGTGTGGGGGAAGCAGGACAGGGGTGGAGAGAAGCCAGCCAGTGTGGGGCATGACCCTGGGCAAAGTGCCCCTGAGGGCAGCCTTGGCCTGACCCCAGGGTGAACTCTGCGATGTAAGTCACTCCCCAGAGTTATTCCAACCCAGACAAGGGAGCTTGGCTTCCATATGTCCCTACCATCAAACGTTGGTCGAGAGCCACCAGTGGGAGACTTAAATTTCCAGGCACTTCCGGCTCTCTGCAAACCTCTGAAAAAAAGGCTGCTGAGTGATAAAAGCAAAGGCCCTGGAGGTGGAAAGCAGGGATCCAGCGTGCCGAGTGACGGAGAGAAGCCCCACGCTGCTCTGTGGTGCGTTTACCGCGTCCTGCTCCAAGGAAAAGGAAGCATCCGTCCGTTTTTACAGAATGCAAGTGCAGTTAGGGGAAGCTGTATTTTCAGAAATCAAGGGTCATTTCTGAAGTGCAATTTGGGGTTGCATGCTCCAGTCCAGGATTTTGGAAATCCACTTGGCTTTGGTGAGCAATAAATATTCTTGCCGGGGTCTAAAACTCTGCAGGTCTGAAGATGATGATGGTGAAACTTGCTGCTTTTTAAACGAGCTCAGTGTCCCATGCTCCTTACGTGTTGTCCCGGCTTTGGCTCTCTAGAGTCTGCAGCTCGGGCCGTAAGTGAGGAATTGGGTCCGTGAACAGAAAATCAGTCTTTCCCTGAACCCACAGAACACTGGACAGTGTCACACGTATCTATGACACTTCTTCACCTTGAAAGCTTTGTCTCATCAATCACTAAATATTGATTGTAATGGGCAACGCTAGTAACGTCAATAACGATAACAGTGGACACTGATATGGCACCAACTGCGTGCTGTTCTAGGTGCTTTTCCCACAGTAAGTGACTTAATCCTCATGACTACCCCGGGGGTAGGGACTGCGACAGTGCTCATTTTACAGAGACGGAAACTAAGGTGCAGACAGTAAATGAACTTGTCCAGTTCCACAGCCAGTCAGTGAGGGCCCAGGATCAGATCCAGGCAGTCTGGCTCCAGAGCCTATGATCATAACACCCCCTTGCCCACCCTTCTTGGTCACAAAGCGCTGCACTGGCCAGGTGTGGGGCAGCATACTTTCCCAAGACAGCCGCAGCCAAATCTCCCGTCGGATGTGTTCTTCTTGCAATATGACTTGGACGCTCCTCCCACTGGGCAGGCTTTTGTGACTGATTCGACCAAGAGAATACAGCAGAAGTGACTCCCTGTGACTTCTGACACAGGTCATGAGAGGGGATACGGTTTCCGCCTTGCTCACACATCACCTCAACCTCAGAGAGGCAGTCGGGCTGCTCCAAGGCCACCGTGCTGCGAGGAAGCCCACTCTAGGCCACACGGGGAGTCCGCTGGGAAAGGCCCCAACACCCGTGAAATGGGAGGTCCCTGGCCACACCCCAGCTCCTCCAGCCCCTGCTGTTGCAGTTCCAGTCATCATGAGACAAAAAGCACAGAGGACATCCAGAGCCAGGACCACCCAGACAAGCCTTTCCCAAATTTCTGACCCACCAAAACCACGAGATAATAAACTGATGCAGCACTAGTAGCTGGAACAGCTAGCAAACCAGCACAGACTCTGTAGGAAAAGAAGGACCACAGAGAGTGGTAGAGGTGAAAGAAGGGAGCACCCCTGGGGGCCGAAGCAGTGAGGGAAGACTTCCCGGAAGAGGAGAGCTTGTGCTGGGCCTTGAAGGATGAAGGATTTGACTAAGAATAAAGGCAGCATGAAGCCCCTGAGGGGAGGGGCTTGTGGCAGGTGAGCTCCGGGCTGCCCCCGGGGCTCCTGGAGAGCCCTGGATGTCAGGCACCTGGGAATTTCCGGCTGTCGGGAGCTGTGAAATCATGGCAGGAGTAGCAAGATCAGCTAACGTTCCCTGACCGCTTGCTGGTACCAATGACTGTGCCAAGACTTCACATCATTTAGCATATCTAATGCTCACAAAACCCGGTGAAGCGTTATAAGGCCCGTGTTACTGATGAAGAAATAAGCGCAGAGCATTCAAATAGTTTGCCCCAGTTCACTCAGCTCTAACGAGTGTCAGAACCTGGAGTCAAACCTGGATCTGCCTGGCTCCCAAGCTCATGCCCCAGAACACACTCTCCTGGAAGATAGTCTCCCTAATGTGATGTCATCATCGGAGCCAAGGATCTGAAAGACTGCTCTGCTCCACAGGCAGGATGGACGTGGGGCAGTGGGGTGGGAGGTGAGTCTGAAGGCAAGAAGGCCAGTCAGGGGGCTGTAGCAGTTGTCTTGGCAACAAGAGATGAGGGTCTTTCTTCATTAGGGTGGATTGCAGGCTGGAGAAGCCCAGGGACAAGGCTGAGAGAAAATCCCTTGCAGCACATGCTTCTCTAAACGGAGACGGAAAACTGCAGGCGAGAAGTTCTTCAAGTGGAATCGGAATCTAGGTCTCGTCCTGGGGCCTGTCCTTCTTCCTCAGGGTTTCCTTCCAGAAAGGAGGGCCAGGAAGTCTAATTTACTTAATTTTCTGAAATTGCAGCATGAAAAAGGAGGAGCACAAACGTAAACGCCTCAAATCCCCATCTACTGCATTTTCCGCAGGGCAAATTCAATAGAAGAAACAGCATTAAGGCTGTTTTTGACATACGGTATTTGACATTAAAAGTCCTGGGTTCTCACACCAACTGCCACTCACCAGCCGTGTGGCCTTGGACAAGCCACTCTCCCGTCTTGAAAGTCACACCCCGGCACTGTCATTCTGTGCCTATCTCAGTCTATCTTGAACTCACTGAAGGAGAATATAGACCCGAGGATTGTGTAGATGTGATTGCATGAATGACCACAATCCTGCACCCACCTCCTTTGCAATGTGACTTTGCAGCAACTCCCATCAAGAAGTGGATCCAACCCCCAGGCCCACCTTGAATCTGGGCTGGCCTTGTGACTTGCTTTGGCCAACAGGTTGTGGCAGAAGTGACGGTGCGCTGGTTCCAAGTCCAACCCTCAGCACAGGCCTTGTGCGCTTCTGCACTTTCTCCTAGAACCCCACCACTGCCCTGTGAACAAGCCAGAGCTGGCCTGCTGGAAGGTGAGAGAGCCGAGGCTTCCCACCCTACACCAACTCATAACCAGGCGGCCCCACGCATGGGAGGGTGCCCAGCCTAGATCAACACAGCTGCCTACCCAACCATAGCTGACCACAGACGATGAGATGAGTGCCCATCAACCCGGAGAGTCTTGAGTAATAATGATTGGCTGTTTTAAGCCATCAAATTTTGGGTGGTTTGTTAGGTAGCAATAGTTAACTGACAGAGATGTCAAAAGGACTTGGCAGTTCACAACTGCCATTACCATAGAGCCTCACAAAAATCCCATGGATTCAGTTTTGGTCTCCTCGCTTCATGTGGGAGGAAACTGAGGCTTTGAGTGAAGACGTATGTCCCTTATGCACATAACAGATAAGCTATAAATCCGGAATTTGGAGCCAGCCCATCTAACACTCACCCTTAGTTCTTTCTATCACACTTCACTGCCCACTGGGGATTCTCTGGGGATTCTCTAGTGATTCAAAGATTCTTCCTCTTTCCCTTTGTCTGGCTTCACGCATTGTCCTATCCCCTGGGATCCTGTCAGTGAGCGGAATGAGGAAGACAAGCCCATACCCACTGGTCGAGTCTCCGGAATCTCGCTTGCAGCGCCGGGTTCTTCCCTTTGGCACTCTGCCGTGATATGAGTAGGGAGCACGCTCAGCCTGTGATCTTAGGAAACTGTGGTCTTCAGGATGGTGGAAAAAGCGTCTGGCTCTGTGAACAAATCTGAGAAGCCTCAGTGATCCTGTAGACCTGAGACGGTGATTCAATGGTCCGGGGGTGAGGAAAATTCTCCCTCTCAAGACCCAAGCCCTGGGAAGGGCTCTGGTCTGAGAGTCCTGGCCCCTGGCCCTGGGCCTGCTTCGCCATCAGTTGGCCATCTTTTTCAGTGAGCCTCTGTTTCTCCATCTGTAGAGGAGTCCCCACCACCTTTAGGATTCTGCAGAGCCTGATGCTGGAGTGAAGACCCATAAAGTTTCCCAGAAGTCATGCGAGGCCAAGACCACTCCCAGATTTTGAGGCTCCTAGGATATGAAGAAATAAATGTAAGAATGCCAAAAAAGAGTTACAAACATGATGGTAACCTTTCATGTTTACATGGAGCAAACTAACTCTTTAAACCCCTCATCCCCACCCAACACACCATACTTTTGCTGATCACTAGCAGCAACAGCAGAGTCTCAAGTTGAGGTCATCTGTGAGTATATCCTGAGCTCAAAAGTGGGAGTCACCTTCTACTGGTGTCTCAGTGACTCTCAGGAGCAGGAGGAGGGTGGCTCGACCCTCTCGCCTCTGTGACTGAACTCCTCTTTAGTCACCTTTGGAGATGGAGGCCCAGCTGGGCCCAAGGCCAATGTTTCCCTGGTCTTGGATCCCTGATAAGGAGCAGTGTCTAGCTCCTGTAGGCAGAGCGAAATGCCTGGTTTGCATCTGAACTGGAACCAACTAACGTTGTGTAGCAGATCATGGAAATAAAACAGATCATGGAAAATTTAATGGCCCACGGTCGGCAATCACTGAATTATTTATGCCATCTCTGCCTCTTCCGAATTCTCAACTGCTCTGCCCCCAGCTCTGCGCCCTGGGCATTTGAAGGCTGCAGAGTAACTGGGCCTGGAAACAGTATGGGACCCAGGAGCCAAGAGGCTAGAGAGTTCTGGGTAACCTAAGGTAAAAATTGCTCCCCATCTCTTGGCTTCATTTTCTCATCTGCCAAATTAGGGGGTTCTCTTCCATGAGCTAAAAAACAACTTAAATTGATGCCCCTCTTTTTGTCCATAGGTGACTCCCCCATCCCTCCATCCTTTCCCAATCCCTGTGAGGTAGGCAGGACTGATATTACTATCATTCCCATTTTCCAGACAGTAAAATGAAGTTCAAAATTGTAAAAAGCCTTGGCCAAAGTCAAAAGGACAAAAAGTGGTGGAGAGAATTTCCAATTTGAGATGTAGACTGGGTACACAGAATTTAACTTCTCTCCATACCAAAATCCTATTGAAAAAAAGTCAGAACAGATATAAGAAACAGAGTAAACCCATCTTAGGAAACAGGAAAGTACGCTATCAGTGGACCAGAAATGTAGAGAACAGTAGCAGGAAAAAGGGATCCGGTTGATTGAGAAAGCAGAGCAAGGAAACCATTACCGAGCGTAGACCTAGGAGAGGCTTGTCACTGAAGCCTGAGCCTCAGAGAAACACCAACAAAAGCAAGGTGGCCTCGGGCAATCGAAATTGCTTGAAGCACAGCTGGGCCAGTTGTCCCAGCCCCTTCTTGAATATATAGAAGAGCTGGCCTTGGCATTCAGGAAAAGTCATGAGAACAACTCTCAAAATAAAACCGGGGCTCTGCAGGCATTTTTGTAGACTTGCCCTTCATGACCTCTTCAACAGACTCAGAGAAAAAACATGAAGGATGGGGACTCCACAGGGGGACAAAACACGGTCTGTTCTACTACAACGTGTGTCTCTACCGTCTGCATTCACTCGTACACGATTATACACAGGAGCACGATGTCAGTGCAATGTGGAAGTCACACTGGTTTATACACGATTTTTCCCTGCACACTAGGTTTTGTGCCACCAAGGAATGAATGCAAAGCGGGTTGAACCCAGAGCCACAAAAGACCAGACACAGGTCTGATGTGCCCACACCCCTCCTCACGGCCACTTGTCTTGTCTCGGGAGGGCTTATTACACGGCTCCCCATTCTCTGTGCGCTTGGCTCTCGTTTTCATAACTTGGAAGCCTATACCCTACCTCACACCTCTTTCTGTGGAGGTACTCACTTTTTCTTTAAAAGGTAAAGCCCTATATTTACTGTAATTTTTTTACTTATTGGAAATTTAACACATATTTTTTAAATGCCAGCAATTTTTAGTGTGGTTATTTTTGTTAATGGTCTAATTATAATGTTTAGCATGAATTTTGAGTAGCTTATCCCTAACCCTATTTTCTCCATTAGTCCTATTATTTTTAATATGCAATTTTGAAGAATTTAGAGATATTCGGAATCTCATATATCAAAACCCCTGTACACTAAGGCTGTCTAGACTCAGAGGAAAGCATTTCTCACTTGAGCATGGTGGCAGGTCATGAGCTGGCCTTCCTGCTCCGTCAGCAGGCCTCACCCAGATGCTTCCAGGAGCCCAGTCCCATCGAGGAGAGAGGCCTACTTTAGAAGGAGAGCTGGACCACCAGCAGAGAACAATCCCACCCCAGCCTGTACTGATCAACTTAGTTATTTATTCACACGTTCAAATGGCTATCTAAGGATTACCAAGTTTTGAGGAAAACAAACCACATAAAAGAGAAGCGTCAAGGAGAACAAAGCAACTGAAAAGGAAAAACAGACGATGCAGCACACGGAAGTGTCTTGTGCTAATTCACTGGGGGGATGTTGCATCCATAAAACAAGAACAGCTTGTTCTGAAAAAATAAAGGAAGAAACAGAGAATAAAAACTTCTTAGAGGGGCCAGCCCGATGTCGCAGCGGTTAAGTTCACACGTTCTGCTTCTCTGCGGCCTGAGGTTTGCCGGTTCAGATCCTGGGTGCAGACACAGCACCGCTTGGCAAACACCATGCTGTGGTAGGCATCCCATGTATAAAGTGGAGGAAGATGGGCACGGATGTTAGCTCAGGGCCAGTCTTCCTCAGCAAAAAGAGGGCCAATATTCCTCAAAAAAAAGTTCTTAGAATGGGAAGTAAGTTGGTTGAAATGAAGAGCTTAGTAATAGGTTAAATAATAGAATGGAGAGATGGAGACGATAAAGTCAAGGAAATGTCTCAGAATATAGATTAAAATGTTAAAGAGACTTTTAAAATAAGAAAAGATAAGAGGAGATGGAGACTAGATCCCAGGAAGCCAATGCCCAACTAATAGGAATTTTAGGAGAGAACTGAAGCCATGAAAGGGAAGGAATAATCAAATAAGGAAAGAAAACTCCCCTCAACTGATGAAAGACACAGATTTGGGGGTTAAAAGGGGTCACTATATTATCAAGGTTCTTTTGTTTACATTTGAAGGAAAACCCAGCTCAAATTATGTAGAAAAAGAAAATGAACATGTTGTGTGATCTGACTTCAGTCTTGCCTGAATCCAGTGGTTCACAATTACAAAATCACTCTCATTCTCTCTCGCACTTTCTCCCTTCCACGCTCCGTCCTCCTCTCTTTTTCGTGGGTTCATTCCCAGGCAGGCTCTGTGCATAGTGGACCAACGCGGGCTCCAGGGTTCCAGTCTTACTTCACTCTTGCCCCAAACCCAGAGAGAAGAGCATAAATCTCCTCTCTCCCAGCATCCAAATAGGTCTCTAAAAAGTGCTCTGATTGGCCTGGCTTGGGTCACATGTCCATCTCTGAACCAATCTCTGGGCTGGAGAGATGGAATGCTCTGATTGGCCGCCCTGGGGCAGAGAAGAAAGCTCCCCTTCATTAACAGCACCTCCAAAGTCACCTGAGTGAGTGAGTTAGTGGCAGTTCCCAAGGGAAAGGAAAACAGGCCAAACCAAAAAGCAGTACCCATCTACTGTTCTCACCAAGTGTGTAATGAAAAAAGACACTGCAACAAACTGAGAACGTTTCAGAAGTCCAACAATTAAGAGGAAATCTTAAAACCTCTTAAAGAAAAAAATTGGGATATGTAAAAAGAAATAACAAGCATTAGATTTTTCATATGCAATGGAGCTTGCTAGAAGGCAACAAAACATTGTCCACAGCATTGTGGGGGGAAACCACTTGGAATCTCTTATTCAAGTGCAAGGGCTTGAAGGCAAAGACATTTTTAGATATCTAAGGTCTCAGATTTACTTGCTCCACACTCCTACCCCTGTTATGCCCATTTTCTGAAAAAAACATCCTTGAGGATATATTCTGGCAAGACGAAAAGTGAATCCAAGAAAGAGGGAGACAACAGATTCAAGAAACCATAGAGCTAACCAGGAGAACAATGAAAAGAAAGACCAGCAGGACAGTTGTGCAGCGGCCTAATAAGCAATTAGCCCCAATTAGAACAAGATATCAGAGGACTCCACGAAGAATGAAGAAAACAGCATTACCCAATTCTGTGAGTACAAAGCTGGAATGCTAAGAGCTATCATGGAACTAAGACACACGATGCTTCTGTGCAAGAAGGAAAAGAAAGATACTGAGAGACTCTGAGAACAACGATGAACCATACGTGAAAGTCATGGGCCAGACGTACATGGGCTAAATTGTGACATGATTCTGAGCCGCCGATGAAGTGGAGGAAAATGTGCTTTCTGATCCCACAGAGTCAACCTGCCCCTGGTCAGGTAACGTGGGAAGAAGCAGATAACCAACGAATGCCGGGAATTCACACGTAATCTGTTTGGGTTTGTGTTAGGAACAAATGATAACTGTTTCCCGATGGTATGCTCGTTCTTTTTGAAAGTGATTGATACTTTAGTAGTTTCTCTTGACGAATTATCCTAACAGTAGTCTTACCTCTTTTTTACTTTTAATTTTAGAATATACATACATAGATGAGTTTAGTCTGTCTGGTTAGGGGTAAGGTATACCTTTGGATTTTTATAAGAGAAATAATTAAGTTCTACCTAAACTAACAACCATTAAGAAGCATTTAGTGAAAATGAAACATCACAACTTCAACCTCTCAATTCCTTTAGAGGTAAGAAAAAGAAAAATTACATAAGGACTAAGAAAAGTCTTGGTCCTTTGCAAAAGGACTTTAAAGAAAAGGTAACTTGAAGTTACTTAATTCTTTAACTTTAGTTTCTGCTTCTTCTATTACTGTCCAGTAAAAGTAAATTTGTTATGTTTTCCCTCAATGTTCATCATCATCTCTGGATAGTGAGATTTTAGGATACTGGCGGACTTTGGTTTTCATTTTCTATATTTTTTGGAATTTCCACATTTTCTACCATAAATTTTTATGCTTTTTATAATAAAAAATGAAAAAGAAAGAAAAATGGAAGTAGAGCTATACACATTTTGAGTAGAACTATGTGTAGAGTATTTTTATAAACAAAAAGTCAACTGCTGAGTAGTGTGTGGGTGTATGCGTGTGTGTGTGCAGTCTGGAAGGATAGCTGTCGTCACTAGGGGGTGGGATACAGGTGCTAGTGGCATGAACGGTACAGGGTCTATCATATTTATCTTGCTATTTTTCTGGGCTGTATATCTTTTGCACAATACACACATAGTAATTAATAATTAAAGACATTTCTGAAAGCAGTGGTGGAGAGAGGCCCACCTGAGCTTCTGACTCCAGAAGCATGCTAGTCCCCTCCCCATCTGGTGAGCAGCCACACGGGGAAGAACAGTCTCTCCTCCTTCCTCCAGTCAAAAGAGCCCTCCAGAAGAAGAGGCTGTCCTATGAGAGACATAGAGAAACACATCCAGGCTTAACCCACGTAACTGCTGTCCAGTGGACTCTGGAGGGGAAGAGGGGGCCGCGTGAGGAAGATGGAGTGCAGACCCCCATGGTTGGCCACAGAGAGTGGAGTTAGCCTGGGAATGTTGTCCATGTGTGGACTGGAATCCAGGGAGGGAGACGCCCACCATCCAGGTAGGTGGTCAGCATTGGGGCATCTATAAGGAGACAGTGAACCAGCCCCTTCTCAGTCTGCACACCCTCTCTGGGCCTTCCCATTTACTCTGAGGAATTGGTGGCCATTCCTAGCCTGGTGAGCCCTACATCTTTATTCCCAGCCCTATCTCTGTCTGGGCCTTCAGACCTGGATATTCAATTATCTTCTTAAACAGCCCCACTTGAACGCCCCACAGGCGTCTCAAACTCAACCTGCCCCAGACTGAGCACACACTCTTCCCTCTCCAGGCTCCATGCCCCATGCCCACCTGCTCTCCCTCCGTGACTTGGTCAGTGCCACCTCTGTCCACCTTCTTGCACAGGCCAGAGGCTGGCAATCATCCTTGACTCCTCCATCCCCTGCCTCCACATCCAATCAATCACCAGTTCCCATCAATTTCTGAATCTCTCTCATCTAGGCACAAAACCCCACTTCACTCTCTCCCCCTGCAACCACAGCAGTCCCTGCTCCATCAGTATCAGGTTGAATGTCCCTTACTCCTTTGAACCTTCCACGCACTCACTCATCTCTGGCCTTTGTATCATTTCGTATCTGCTGCTTTCTCTGCCTGAGACAATCTACCTCATTCCCTGCTTCTCTTTACCATTCATCAGGCAGATCCCAGTTCAGGTGTCTTGGGAAGTTTGACTGGGTCAAGTGTTCCTCCTATGAGCCCATAGTACCGTATAGATTCCCTGCCTCATGCATAGATCACATGGTATGATGACTGACTTCTTAATACATCCATACCCCCCACCAGACTGTTACTGAAGGCAGCCCTCATGAGAGCTTTGTTGGATGGATGAGTGTATGAGTGTGGATGGATGGGTGAATGGGTGAATGGGTGAATGGGTAGTTGGGTGGATGAATGGGTGAATGAGTGGATGAGTGGATGGATAGCTGGATGGTTGGGTGGATGGGTAGATGGAGAATGGATGAGTGGATGGATGGATGTATGCGTGGATGGGTGGGTGGGTGGGGCTAGATGAATAGGTGAGGTTAGATGGATGGATGACTGCAAGAGTGAATGATAGATTTAATGAATGAATGTATACAATGGTCAGACTCCTGCAGGGCTTGATGAGCCTGAGGTAACAGGCAGGTAACTAGAGAAGCCCAGGAAAAAAGGTACAGATCTAATTATCAGAATTGCCAAGACAATGCCGAGTTCTAGAACATAGGATGTTGAACAGAACACAGGATGGTGGCTGCTGGACCACCAACCTGTCCAGTTTCATACAGATCCTAGAGACTAGGGAGGGCTTGGGGGCAGGGTACTTCCAAATGGCTCCCCTCGATCAATTCATTAATTCAATTATTTCATATGGATTTCCTGAGACCCTGCTGGGCACTGACCCCTGTGTTGGGCCCTAGGAATTCACAGATGAGAGATTCAGAATCACTGCCCACTAAGAACTCAGTCAAGTGGTGGTGGAGATTGCTGCAGGAAAGGTGACAGACATTTGTACAGATGGAGGAGGGGTCAATTTAAGGGCTGAATGCCTGTGGGGGGCATCTTGGAAAAAATCCTCTGGGAAGCAGAGGCCTGCAAATGGTGGGAAAGAGAAGTTGTAAGCCAGGTCTATCTTGCTGATGCTACTAATAAAAGGTGCCATGGTGCAGTGATGGAGAGAAGGGGCTCTGGGATCAGACAACATGGAGCTTAACCTCAGTCCCCAATTTCTTACTGAGGTCCCCAAGTCAAGTTACTACCCCTTCTGAACTTCGGTTTCCTCTCTGGTAAAAAGGTGGTCAGTAATCCTACCTGCCTGAGGTTGGCTCCCTAGAACGGTACTGGGAGCCAAAGAGTAACAAACAAATGATTCATCAAGAAAGAACTCTGGAGACGACCACAGGGAATGGGGCTCAGGGTGGGTGAGGGAGGAAGGCAGGCAGAGGGTGAGTTCTGGCAAAGTCCCGCAGGAGATTCATGAGCCTGACCCCTCTTGGAACTCAGGAGTGTGAGTTCCTCCGAGTGACCTGGCCCAGGGCGAGGGTCCTGGCTTTCATACTCCCACCTCCATCGCTCGCTGGTCTGGGCCCCTCCCTGGGAGAGGGGGGTCACAGACTCCCCTGTAATAGGGGCTCTCTGCGTGCAGGCAGCGTGACTTCAGTAACTCACAGGTGGTCCTCCAAAGATAGTCGTAGGTGCTGGGGCTCAAAAAACAGAGAAAAGAGGCCAGAAGATCATCAGTAAAATCCATCACATCACCTCACATTGCTCCCAAAGGAAAAAAATGAGACAAAATTTGTAAAGCTTTATCCCCGTACCTTTCACACAGCTAGCAACAGAAGATAGCTATTATTGTTCAAAACCCCCCAAATTTACCAAGTGCTTAGACAGTGGCAGGCCCTTGACTAGTACTAGGCCAGGCTGAGGAGGAGAGACCAGCGTCTAGAAGCCCTCAGAGCCGCACCGCCAGGCTATGACAATCTCTCTTTTTATCTGGTGCAGCTCAAGACTCAGAACTGTCAGAACCCACTGCCAGCCAAAAAAAAAAAAAAATTGTATATGCAATTAATTAGGCCTCTGCTTCAGTGCTCTGCTTTGTTGTTTGCTTTCACCAGCTTAGCATCCAATTTTTTAGCTGAGAAGGCGGGGCAGCAGGTTTCTGAGATATTTTTTGCTAATGGGCTGAAGTATTATACCCATAATTATAGCTTGGCTGCATATTTTTTCTTTTGCTCATTTTGTTCAGCGTAGCAAACATTGTATCTGATTACAGCCATTCATGTCTTCTTTACGAAATAGGGTTTATCGCACTCGGCAGAAGGGCTCAGTGGCGCTGGAGAAATTACTGAGGCCAAAAACCCTCTATGCGCCCCAGTGTGGGGAGGGTGATGCTGCTGGATGTTGCCTCCTTGAACAGGGCAAGGTGGGAGGGAGAGAGGCTGGGAGGGGACAGGAAGGATGGAGATAGACTGTCCCCACTGCCCTCCACCAGCCTGTTCAGGTTTCTCCACTGCCCCAGCCTGCGCCCCTCGCCCCTCGCCAGCCCCAAGGCTGATATCCCTGCCCTTGCTGGCACACACCATGCCCACTCCTTCTTCTGGGGCTCTGCTCATCCTGCTGCCTTTCCTCACCCTCTTCCATCTTGTCTACCTAAACCAGCAGAACGCCAAGTGTGGGCCACAGACCAGCAGCACGCGGGCTCCCTGGCAGCTTGACTGAAATGCAGATTCTCATCACCACCACCCCCTCCGCTACCCTCCCAACTACTGAGCTGGACCTCTGAGGAACCCAAGGGATTCGGGTGCTTTCTCCATAGCCTGAGACCCACTGAGCCAGGAAACCCTAAAACTAGAATGTGGAGTCATTCGGGTCTGGGCTCCTGGCTCCGCCTCTTCCCCTGTGTCACTGCACAGCTTGTTGAATCTCTCTGGGCTTCTCCAAGACGAGGATAATATAACTGATGTACAGGAGAAAGAAAAATAATACTCTTAGATGGAGCCATATGAAGTTTCAGGGTTTGTAGGCCCACAGTGCTGGAAGAGCAGCAGGTTCAGATGGTTCAACCTAATAGCTCCCCCACTTTTTTATCCTGCAGAACTCAGCTCACATCACACCTCCTCCTTGCACCTTCCATGATTACTCCAGCCACAAAGTGTGCTCCTTCCCTGGAGGCAGCCCAGCGCTTCCTTCCTGTGCTTGTCCATTCCTTATGGCATATCTGATCCTTCTCTAGGGTTCCAGATCCATATGCTACTCTCCTCGTCAGATTGTACCCTCCTTGGGAGCAGAGTCTCCTGACCTCATATCCCTCACAGCAGAGGTTAGTATCAACTTTTGGCTTTGAAAAGATTTGCTTATTGCCTAAGGCTGGAATTATCAAAAAAAAAAAAAAAAAAGGTGGAGGCAGGGGAGATCCCAGGGAAAGAATGAGATGTTTACGATCCCAGGCAGGACGACAGAAACTGTCGGGAGAAGACAAGTTCAAAGTCTACAGGAGGTAAGGGAGGATCAGGAACCGGAGAGCTGCACTGTGTGCCTGGAGAAGTCGTCATAGACTGCAGAACCTTGGGCAGCAGAGGAGCTGCAGGGCGCTTCAGCATGGAACGACTCACACTGTGGTCCCTGGTCAGCAGGACAGGCATCACCCACGCCTCGACCCCTCTCCAGGCCACCAAGCCAGACTATGGGGCTGGGGCATGGCACTCTGTCCCATGAGCCCTCTGGGGACCCTGGTGCTCACTAAAGCTTGGGATCACTGACCCTGAGTCACCACCACCCGGGCTTGAGCACCCTGTGCAGCATCCTGCGCGGCATCCTGCAGAGCAGTCATGGAGTCCACAGTGAACACCTCTGATGACGGGGAGCCCCTGCTTCCCCTTCCAAAGCAGCCTTCCCCCCACTGAGCTGGCCTCTCGGAAGTGACCTGGCCACAGCGGGAGGAGGGGAGATGTCAGGGTGGCAAGTGATTCATCAGGACAGAGAGCACTTTCCCTGAGAAAATGCTCTGTGGTCAGATTGGCCCTGATTGGAAGACCAGTACTCCACCAAAAGAAGGAGGTGTTTGAAATAACCTCTGGAGATAAACTAAATAAATTATGGGATTTTTTAATTACCCATGAAATAAGATAGCACAGGGGACATCTCAGTTTCGACTGCAGATGGAATGGGGAGGTGAAGGGCATCTGGACATCAGGGGCAGGACTCAGTGCCGTCCACTGAGCTCTTGTTTATCTCTGTGCTCCCAGCTCCTAAAAATTACCTACATGTTTACTGAGTAGACTCTGGACCAGCCACTGTTCTAAGTATTGGGTATACAGGTGTTGAATAGGAGAGGAACATTTTCTGCCCTAGTACAGCCCACTTTCTGGAAGAGAAGAAAGACGATAAACAAGACCGTGATATAATTTCACGTCATAATATATGCAATGATTAAACAAAAAATAACAATAAATCTAAAGCACCTTCCCAATGAGGCTTATGGGACCACCCTCTCAAAATTGCTGCACCCTTGATCACCCTGACCTGCTGTATTTTTTCCCATAGCACTTGTTACTTTCTAGAACATACGTAACTTCCTTATTTATTACAGTCATTGTCTGTCTCCTCCCACTAGAATGTACTCCACAAAGGCTGGGGTTGGTGGGGGGAATGTGAATGGTGGTATCTGTTTTATTTGCTGATGTATTCTAAGCTTTTAGAAAAGTGTAGTTCCCAACCAGGGGTGATTTTACCCCGAGGCGACACTTGACAATGTCTGGAGACATCTTTAGTTGTCACAATTGGGAAGGGGGTGCTACTGGCATCTAGAGACTAGAGGCCAGGGATGCTGCTAAACATCTTACAATGCACAAGACAGCTCCACCCCATCCCAGTCCAAATGATCCCGTCCAAAATGTCAATAGTGCCGAGGCTGAGAAACCTGGAGCAGATAGTCAATAAATACTTGCTGAGTGGGTGGATGTGATGAGAAGAGAAAGCCTCCTGGAGGGGCTCTACTTCACAGAGGGAGGTCACAGAAAGGCTCTTGAGAAGGGGCTCCTGATCGCAGGACTGGCCGCTGTAATGGAGCAGGCCATGTGGAGCTGAGGGCAAGAGCTCTCCGGGCAGAGGGGCCAGCACGTGTGAAGGCCTTGCCGCAGAAACAAGCTGGGGATTTTCAGGATGCTACAAGATGAATGGCGAGTCTGAGGACAAGGGGGTAATGATGCGTGAGGTGAGGAAGGAGAGGGAGGCAGGGCTGGACTGTGTGCACTGCAGACCACAGAAGCAGCCTGAATGTTACTTTAAGTGAGGAACACAGCCCGTGGTGGATTTTGAGGAGGGGACTAATGGGCAATGATGGATGCTTTGGAAAGAGCACTCTGGTCCCCACATCGGGGAGAGAGTTTAGGGGAGTAGAGTGAGGTAGCTAGACCAACTAAGAGATAACTGCAGGGGTTCCAGCCAGAGATGGAGGCCTGCGCGACACGGGCAGAGGAGAGTGAGAAATGGGTTGTTGGGGTCTTTTTGGAAGGTAGAGCGGCAGAACTTGGTGACAGATTGGGTGTGGAAAAGGAATGACTCTTAAGTTTGGAGATAGAGGAAGGAGAGAGGGAAGGGAAATGAATGATCAAGGTTGCACAGTTACTCAGGGAGAATCCAGACTAAAATCGGATGTCTTTGTTCTCAGTCTGATGTTCTTCACACTTCATCACATGATTGTTATGGACCAGCTGACAGTCCACTCCCTTCAGTTCCCCAAACACACACATTGAGAGCATTCTGTGTAGAACCTCTAAGGGGTATGGGAAAAAACTAGCCCCACCTCAGGAACTTACATCCTAGGGAAGGAGACAGACACACAAGCAACCTGGACAAAAGCTGGATGATAGATGCTGTAACGGGGATTAAAACCATGTGCAATAGACCCACAAGGAGGCAGGAGAAGGAATCCCACTGGGGAACTAGTAAGTAATTTGACTTTAAGGATGAGTGGGATTCAAAGGTCTTCAATGGCCTAAAATTTCTGAAACAGGAATCCCCTAATGGGGAGATGTAGAACTTTCCGATTCCTGATGACCCTGGCAACATCTGAACGGGCTGTGTGACAATGAATCAAATATTTATGCATTCCACATTTCGCACAGGATATCGAATAGCACCAGGGGAGAAAAGACCCAACACAGTACAACTCACCAAGTAGGAACTCAGTAGCTCATGGTTACGACAATGGGAAGTAGATTGATGTCTAGGATATCCCTTTAATTGGAGATGTGTATCATTTACTTTGGTTGTTTTGGGACAAGGATGGTGACCTGATGCTATTGAAGATGTTGATCTTACTGTTGGCAATATTGGTACATTCCATATGGATGGTGAGATTAGTGGTGGCCCTGATGATTCTGCTTTTTATAATACTGATTATGATGTTGGTGTGGACTGGGTTGGTGATGGTGAGCATAATATTGGCAGTGACAATAGCGATGTTAACAGTGATGTCAGTATTAGCAATGACTTTAAAGACAATTTTGATAGGACTGATATGTATCAATGACGACATTGGTATGGACTATATAGATGATGGTGCCAATGACAATATTACTACTGATTAATGATGGTGTTTATATTGAAATATTGGCAATAATAATATTGACAATATTGATTCTGATATTGATGATGCCAACATTAGCAATGCTGTTGATTCTGGTGATGATACTGGGAGTGATGAAAAGGATGCTGTCATGTGATTTGGTGGTGCTGAAGCAGAGGATAACATTTATGCCGACACTGATGACAGTGCTTGTGATGACAATGCTGATGACGCACAGCATAGTGGTTGAAAACTTGTTTTGGAGCCAAACAGACCCAAGTTCAAATCCAAAGTCTGGTATTTCCTATTGTGTTCCACTCTGAGCCTCAGTTGCCTCCTCTGTTAAATGAGGATAATTATAATGGTGCCGTTTTTCTAGAATTGCAGTGAGGATTAAATAACACGCTGCATGGGAAGCCTGGCATACAGAAAACATTCAGTGAAGTGAGTGTGATGATGATGATGGTGCTGGTGAGATGCCCCTGGAGATAATGGCACTGATGATTCTCTTGAGGATGCAATTACAGATCATTTATTGGTGAAATTATTTCAGTGGTTGTGATAAAGCTATTGATGGTGAAGAGACGGATCATTCTGATTACAATTATGATCAATGGGAACAGCATGGTGTAGCAGCAAAAGCACTAATCTTGGACTCAAACAGCAAAGGTTCAGTTACCAGCTCTGCCTCTTACATTCTGTGCAACCTTGGCCACATCACAGCACGCTAAGGCGAGAAGGCCACTTGAGCCCATCTAATCCACCTCCTCGTCTGACAAATGAGGCAATTCGGGCCCAGAGAGGTGAGGTGACATCCCCCGCTCCCCCACCTGGTTAGTGTGGCAGACTGGGTGAAAGCCAGGCCTCCTGGCACCCAGTTCAGACATTTCCCCTCCTCAGCATGTTTAGTCTCTTGGGAAGGGAGCTTAGATTCCTTTGCTGTGTGTATGCACATGCACACGTGTGTTGTGCATGTGTATATGCACACACATGCCTATATGTGTGTGTGTGTGTGTGTGTGTATGTTCTTCTGGGCATTTTCCCAAAAGCATCTACCAGCAGAGCAGCCAACCCAATTTTCAAAGAGCCATTTTACAAGTCAGGCCCTGGGTGTCTGTCTGTAATCTTTTGCCTGTCCCTCGACAAGCCAAGGCTGAGGATTGCTGTGGATTGGCTGTGGCTGGACAAGGAGTTGAAATGCGTAATATTTGCCTAGTTTTTAATGTCTGGTGTCCATAGCTTGCACTTCCATCATTCTATTATATTGATGACAGGCAGGCCCAAGCCACAGAGAAGAAACAAATTACCTAATAAATCAAGGCCCCAGGATCTAAAGTGGACAGTGTTATTAGACTAGGGGAGAGAGGGACGCTAAGTGATAGGTATGGCTGACTGTGAAAATGGTCCAAGCAGGGAATCATCTGTCTATTTCTCCATAAATAATTACACACAACTGATATGCATCTGAGACAGAACATGATATGTTATTATTAACTAAACAGTGGGAGGGAGACGATGGCAGGCAGGGAGAGGGGGAGCATGCCGAGGAAACCAAAGCAGCATTCACGATATTGGGCTCTAGCAAAGGCAGGAGGGGCCGTGATGCCTAAGAAACCGCAGTTCAAAGGGGCCAGGACCCTTATTCTGGACAGATGCAGGAAGCAAAACAATTTGGGGAAAAGTGAACCAACATATATTGAGTTCCTACTGCATTCCAGCCCCGGTGGCTTGGTTCTGTTCATCCACTATTCCTCAATCTTCACAATAGTTAGTTGAGAACACAGACTCTGAAGCCATATTGCCTGTGTTCAAAATCCCAGCACTCTGTGATCCTGGGTAAGTTATTTAACCTCTCTGAGTTTCCATTCCCCCTCTGTAGAATGGGTATGATCATAATAGCACCAACATCATAGAGTTGTGACGATTAAATGAGGCAACGCTTGCAAAGCACTTAGTGCCTGATACAGAATAACCCTTTATTATAAGCATATGGGAAATAGATGACATCTTTATTTTACAGATGGAAGGAATGAGGCTCAGAGCAGAAGCAACGTGTTCAAGGTAATGCAGAACAAAAGTAAAAGAGGCATTTGAATCGGTATCTAGTCAACTCTGAAATTCATACTCTTTCCCCTACTTAGGGGTGGCTAACTTTGTAAAGGGCCAGAAGGGAAATCTTTTAGGTTTTGTGGGCCAGGTAGTCTCTGTTGCACTACTCAACTCTGCTGTTGCCGCTTGAAAGCAGCCACGGGCAATCCGTGAAGGAAGGGGTGTGGGTGTGTCCAATAAAACTTTATTTATAAACACAGGCAACAGGCAGGATCTGGCCGTGATTTGCTGACCCCTACCCGACGCTATTCCAACAACACACCTACACCATCTCCCTCTCCAAGGAGACGTCTGTCAGCCCCTGGACTCTGTTCCGTGGGAGGAGGCATTTCTGTTTCTCTCCTCCTCCCGCACCCTCCCAGGCACCGTCCACAAAGGGCCTGCCCCACTGGCTCCGGTGACCGGCTGCGGGGTGGGGCAGGGGCAAGGGGCTTCAGTGGCCGGGCGAGCCCCCCGCTGGAGAAGGCTGTGCGCTCAGAGCGCGGCGCGGGCCAGGAGCAGCCTGCTTCCAAGCCGCTGCGGCCTCTGCCTCGAAGCCCCGGGAGAATCCTTTGTGGGCTGCTAATAAGCAAGCGGAGCCCCGTAATCACCGCCGCTTAGCTTCCTGCTTTAACTTCCGCAGAGGCTGGAGAAGACAGCGGCTAAGGGTTTTGCTTCCAGACAAAAGGAGCAAACATTTGCCCCGAAGACATCTCGAAGTGGGGCCGCCGCAGCCCCACGTCGTTCAGCCTTTTGGCTCAGGAACGCACACAGGCCCCTGGGCGCCGCTGAGAGAGGCTGCGCGCGCTGCCCGGAAACCCGCAGCAGCTCAGCTCCGGAGACCCGGGAACAAGAGCGGCCCTGCGGGAGCTTCCAGAGTTTTCTCAGGAAGACATCTCGGCAAGAGGCTGGGGGCTGCCCAGCTCCTTCCTGTCCATCGCCCACCCTGATCCTTCTGCAGCACCTTTGTGGGGACCACCGATAGACCCCTGTGCCGTCATCCTTTCTCCAACCCTGTGGCCCTCCTCCAGGAAGATAATGAGGACGTATTAGCTTTCATTATCGGAGCCGATATTTGCCGGGCAGATAATTTAGTAATTCAGCAGAGCAAAACTGCCTTTGGTTCAGCCTCAGTGGCCCGCTGGCCCCCTGTTCTGTTAGGAAATCTCCCTTTGGTGAGCTCTTTGCAGTGGGGAACGCCATTCTGGGGAGAGACTTGCATATTCTTTTCGACCTTTTTATAAAAACACAACAAAATCAGCAGTTGGGTATTGAGTACCTGCTTTGGAATCCTAAGGTGAGGGTGTGAGCTCTGGCCCTACAATTCACTAGTGGTGAGCCGTGGGCGAGTCTCGCTGATCCTGTGTGAACCTCTGTCCCTCATCTGTAGTGTGGTTAGTTTCCAGCCCTGCATCAAGCTGTGTGGCCTTGGGTGAGCCATTCTGCTTTTCTGAGTGTAAGTCCTCCCATCCGTCAAGTGGGCTGGCGACCCCCGCCCTTGTTACCTTTACACCTACCATCCTGTAAGGACGAAGGGGAGACTGGGCTGAGACAGTGCTTTGAAAATTATAGGCCAATGTGGGCGAGCTCAAGGCTCAATAGAATCAGCGTAGACTGTGGGATCGCCTGGAGTAGGTTCAAATCCTGGCTCTCCCACCCAGCTGGGAACTCGGGGCGCACATGGCCTGCCTGAGCCTCAGGTCTCTGTTTTTAAGCTGAGGGTAAAAATACCTGCCCCATCCAGAGGTTTCCATCAGTTTCTTTAAGGCAAGACCCCCGCTCCGGCAGGTGGGCGACAGTCCTATTGCTAGGTACACCATGGCCAAGTGCAGGTCTGTGAGATGGTGGGGTTGAGGCTGGCAAAAGATGTCCTATCCCCTGCATGATGGCTCAGGGACGGGGTCCAGCTGAGCCTGCCGATGGGCCTTCAGTCATGGCATAGGAGTCAGGGGCAAGAAAGTGGTTTGCTCCCAGAGGAGGGAGCACTGGACAGGGAGTCAGGAAATGGCGTTACCGTGCCATCTCTTTCTGGTCTTCAATTCTCATTTATTCCTTCATCCAGCAACACTTCCTGAGCATCCACGGTGGGGACAGGCCCTTGACTGAGTGCCTGGGAAATGAAGAGAAATAGCCCTGTTCTCTGCCTTCAGGTGGGCAGACAGGCAAGCATAACTACTATTGCTAACACCAGGAAAAAGTGTGCTCCAGGGGCCGCAGAGCCCAGCGGGGAGAGGCTGGGGGGTGGGCATGGGGACAGGGCACTGGACTGAGGGCACTTGATCTCAGTGGCCTTGGACATATCACTCCCACTCTCTGGGCATCTGCTTCCGCAACCATCAGTAAAGCAGGATTGCTCATGGCAGCCCAGCCTCCCCTCCTAGGGAGTTGTAAACATCCACCGAGCTAGAGCAGAGCCTCAGTGGCTGTGATAGACTGATGTCTGGGGTGGCCTTCTAGGTGAGATAGTCACTAGACAAATCTAAGAAGCAGACCTCTGCCTGGTCACTTGGGAACCCACAACCCTTGTGCAGGCCTTGGCAGCTCAATTCTTCAACGTGGCCGGGCAGGGCCCAAGCTCTGGGCACCTCTTCCTCTACTCACTGCAGTGTTCTGATTGCACAGATGTGGAATTTCAATGTTCAAACAAATTCCAGAACTGCATAAAGAACATTTAGGTCCCCTAGATTAAATGGCTGGGGAAAGTGGGGTCCCAAGAGGAGGAAGGACTTGTCTGAGCTCACTCATCCAGTCAGGAGCCGGGAAGAAGTTAGAATCTGGATTTCCTCTCCCTACACATGCTGCTCCCGGGGCCCCCTTCTGTCCCAAGCCGTGGCCTCCTGCCTCCTGCCTGCGATGAATTGAATTGTGTGTAATTGATAAATTATGCAAAAGGGCGCCTGGCAGTTTTCTGAAATGTTGCGTAGCTTCGAGGCAGCCCCCGGGGACACAGCCTAATTTTATGGAAAGCTCACACTCTGTCTGGCCTGTTTTGTGTAAGTTAGATTGATATAACAAGACTCTGGGGAGTTGGCTTGATTTCTAATTTTATTCTCTAGGTGAGCAGAATGAGATATAACTGTAATGAGTGTGTTGTCTGGGGCGGGCAGTGCAACGGCGGTGGAGAAAAATGTCTTTTCATCTGCCTAATGGATCGTTTCTCCAGCTGGACTTCCTGCTTCAGGATCCAACCTTCTCCCCTCGGGGCTGAGGGCTGTGTGTCAAGTGGGGGACCAGGCAGGGGAAGAGGAGAATCTGTATCCCTTCAGCAAATAAACCCAGAGCCTGGCGGGAAGGACCGACGGATGCTGACTGTCCTTTCTGCGGAGGCCGCCCCAGCCTGGCCTCAGGAACAGGCCATGGCAACTTTATGTTTAAGGTTCAAGCTCAAAAGGCACCCACACTCGCTCCCTCGACTCTCCTTGGCTACGCTAGTAATAGAGAAGAACGTCCCGGGGGCATTCCTGGGCAGGGAGGCGCGATGGAGGGGTGCACACTCTGGAGAGCAGCCTGCCTTCCGTGGTGCAGAGTTCAGGTCCGATTCTCCTCCCGGAACCAGTGGGGCCGCTCCAGCCGGGAGGGTTCACCTGAGGCAGGGGCACAGGGAACCGCTTTGATGAGCACCTACTTCATGCCGGATGCTTTAATGCTCACAACCACCTTAGGAAGGAGATATGACTATCCCCGCTCTACAGGTGAGTAAACTGAGGCCCAGAGGGATGAAGTCACTTGCCCAAGGTCACAGAGCTACCCAGTGACAGACTCTAGGATTCACACTCAGGTTTCTCTCACACCAAAGCCCATGCTCTGACTTCTGTCCTGCAGAGGCTTCCTGGGGAAGGGAGGACGGGGGTGCTCACTGAACGGGTCAGTCCACAGCCTCTTCCTCAGGGCCCCCCCAGCTCGCAGGTGAGCACCCGCTGTGAGTGAGGGTATGGCTCTGTTCTTAGTTCAATGCCATAGCTAAGGAGTCACAAAACAGCCTCCCTCCCCCCTCCCCTCTCTCTCTCCCTCCCTGTCTCTCTCTCTCTCTCTCTCTCTGTATCTCTCATACACACACCCACCCCTACCCCCGACCCTGACGTCCCCCGGCTGGTGAAAACCCAGAGAGACTCAGGGTGTCTTGGCCTGGGAGTCAGGAGAGCCGAGCTGGGCCCTGGGGCCACCGCTGACCCTGCATCCATCCAGTCTCTCTGAGCCTGTTTCTTCTCAGAGAAGCCCCATGCCACCTGCTCGCTGGAGTCATCTGAGGCCACGAGATGATGGGCATGGCGGCCTTTTAAAAGCCATGTGGTCTAATCCCAAAGGGAGAAGGGTAATGATGACTCCAGTGTGGTAGCCACTTGCTGTGTGTGCAGCTGGGCTGCGCTGGATGCCTCTGTCACCATCGCCCAGGTCCACTGTCACTCACTCCCACATGCGGAGGCCTCATGCTTTGTCCCACACCCCTACCACTCAGTGTCTATTTGGGAGGCCGATAAATAACAACCCCTACTCCCAAGTCTGGAACCCATAAGCGAGAGCCCAGGAGGCAGAGGATGGACATCAAAATGTCAGCCTGTGGGCAAAGCGGGCTCAGAGATCGAGGCTTAGAGGGTGGCCGCAGGAGGTTTCCTAATGCTTCCTCCTGAAGGAATGCCTGAAAACTGCCGGCCCTCGCCCCTGAAGACAGCCTCGGGCCAGCTAAGTGGATCAGATCACGGGCCCACGAAAGGCCAGAGCGCCCCTCCCTGCACACTGGAGGTGGGAAGGGGCCGGCTGGGTGTGTATTTCCTTCCCAACTCCCCAGCTCGCTCGCCAGCCCGGTAAGTGCTTCCTCTCTGAGGAATCGGTGGCTGGGCAGCGGTGGTCCGAGGGTGACTAGCCATCCAGTTTGCCCAGTACTGTCTCAGCTTTAACCCTAAAGGTCCCATGTCACAGGCAAACTGGGGTAGCTGGTCACCCTAAGTGGTCCCTAACTTTCGAAGGATCCCCCCATGAACCAGCTCCCGTCAGAGGTTTTGCTGCCCTGACGACCCCAGCACTCCAGGGGTGCTCTAGGTAGGCTGCTGGCACAGGCCACCGTGGGCCTGGAGCATCCACTCCTCCGGGTGCAGTCCACCGTGGCTGCTGACAGATCCCTGGAAACCCGGGCAATGCAGACCCTGCTCAGGTCCCGGCCCTGTCCCTCCCAGGGCAGCACCAGGAAGCCGCTGTCCTGTGCAGCTCCCGGGCATCACCTGCTCTGTCCAGGCTGGTCTGCTCCCTGTGGCTCTTGGGCCACATCATTCATGCCCAGGGGTCCATCCTTCTGCCAGCCAGTGGCAATAATGCTAATCCCTCCACCTGGACAGCGCCTCTGGGGTGACACACAGCATCTTCCCTGAGTGTGCCGACCGCCCGAGCAGGACAAAGCAGGCAAGGGGTCATCATCCCCTCAGACCAGAGAGCAAGGCAGGCTTGGCCATTGCCCTAGGTGTCAGCCAGTTAGGGCAGCCAGGCCTCAGCCCCCAGCCTTCCTCCTCGGCAACTCCTGTCCTCGTGACCCAAGGACACAGAGTGGGAGACTTGGGAGACCAGTGTTTTGGGGGAAAATCAACCTGCCTCCCTATCTAAGCGAAGCCACAATGAGATAGTGCAGCCTCGCTGAGCCCACGTCCCCCGTCCGTGTGTGGAGCCGCGTCCTTCCTGAGGAGGCGGCCGGGAGTGCTGGAGGACTGTGCCAGGACTTGGCTCCTCTTGGCCATGACCGTGGTGCCCGCTGGCTGCCCTACCTCATGCCACCCCGGCCTCTCCCAGCTCCTGCGTCCTGACCTGGACCCCACACATGGGCCACCCCCCAACCCCGGGTCACGGCTGGGCTGAGAGCCAGGTTCCAAGTGTGTGAAATCACTGGTGTGTGAATTTCACAAGTCGAGGCTCCAGAGGAATAAGACCACCCCCCAGGAGGAGTAGGGGTACACCTGGAGGGTGGCATCTCTTGTCAGTCACCTGGAAGACCTGAGGTAGGACTACAAGGAGCAGCCAGCATTCAGGAGCTGCTACCTGTTGGCAGTGGAATCGAGACTGATTTATTCATCATTTTCCCCTCTGCAGCCAGCCCAGGGCCAGGTGCTGTGGCGTGGGAGGAAGGAGAGCCTAGAGTAGGGCGATCAGCCAAAACCATTCAGCCCCCACCCATGACGTGCAGACTGTGTGCTTGTGGGGCCTCTGTGGAGCAGGATGGAGGATACAAGACACAGGGGACGTGGTCTCTGTCCTCAGAGGCAGCCTGGGGACAGTGGAAGAATTCCTGGGCTGGAGGATTTCCGTGGGAGCCACCATGTCCACGGCCTCTGAAGGGCCATTGAAGAGATGGCAGTTTTAGATGACCTTGGCTGTCAGAGTCGAGGGGGGTTCACAGCAGTGTCAGCCCTATGGCCATCTCCAAGGAGATCAAGTCGGGGTACACAGAGACATTCAACCCCACCTGGAAGGGGGAGGGAGAGAGAGTGCTGGAGCAGATGTGGCCAGTGCGGTAGGGCATGACTGACTGTGATGTGCTCAGTTACATTATTCCCTGTAGCTTTTATAGTTTAAGACAAATCTACTTCAACCCTTTCACGGACAACGGGAAACCAAGATAGGGTGGGATGGGGGCTTAGATCACGCAGGAGCAAGACGGCACTTAACCCCAGACCTTTCAGACCCCAAGCCCACCCTCACACCACACCCTGTTGCCTCCGCTTCTCCGTTCTTACAATGGGACCATCACCGTCCCACAGGTTCCAAGCCATTATACTTGATGGCCATTATGGTGACACTCAGGTTAGGAACTGTGAAGGAATGGTGTTGGGCCCCCAGCTCAGATGCCTGAGCCGTCTCCTACCCCCTGGAGTCAGCAAGAAGGCCAACCCCAGCAAATGTAAGGGAGGGGGGCTTCAGCAGACACCACGCATCTGGGAAACCCAGGTGGGCGGAGAGTCTGGTCTCAGTGGAGAATACTGCTCCACCTGTCAGAGAGATGCACTGGAAATCTTTCCTCCTCTGCCCCTCCCATCTCTTGTTTTACATGCATTTGCATAGTTGGCTCTTACCTCCAGAATCATCTGTTATCTCCAAAGCCAGAGAACGTCCATTGTCCTCTCTCAAGGGAAGGCCCCAGAGCCGCCTCCTCCCCTCCCCCTGGCTCTGGGCCCTCACCTCCTCCGACATCCCTGTGATCTCCAGAATCCACATGGTCTTTGCATACTTTGTGTCTTCCACTCCAAATCCGACATCCCTGCACTAACCCTGCTATCTGAGTCTAGCTCCCACTCCTGCAGTGCTGTCGCTGAGCTCTCCGCAATTTCTGCCCTCCGGCCCATCCTCTACCTTAGCAGCTGTGGCCACAGGCTGAGCCCTCCCGGGCAGCCCCTGTAATCTAACCTCCACACCAGAGAAGGGAACAGAGGCCCAAACACTTGCATGAGGTTGCACAGCCGTCATGCTGAACCAGCCCTAACCTCAAGCCCGACTTCACCAGCTCCCAGAGGACTCTGGGCGTAGGGCAGGCTGATGGCTGCACTCTCCCCTGGGACCTCCTATCTAGGCTTCCTGACCTGCAGAGGTCAAGTACAGGCCTGGCCGCCCTCTGACTTCCCACCGGCTCCCGAGTCTGTGTGTGAAGAATGGAGAGCGTCCTGGCACTGAAGTCCCACTGGGACATGCCTGAGCGGAGAGGAAACCCGTGTGAGTGCAGGGAAAGTCCAAAGGTCCACTTGAGGCGAGGCGTCTGCTCTAAGAGTGCCCTAAGTGAGCTTCAAGTGGGGAGCGTGTCCTCTGCACATCCGGCCCATCCTGCCGAGGGTGGGAGGGCTCCTGGCTGGCCCGGGTGGGGACGCTGCAAGTCGGAGGGAAGGGAACGGAAAAGCAGGGCTGTGGTGCTTTCCCAGGACTGCAGAACGTCTGGCTTGGGCAGACCCCAGAAGATGTCAGGAACCAGCCAGCGCACGTGACTTCTGTGGGGACAGGATCCCGTTCCTTCGTTAACCATGTGATAATCCGAGAAAGGAAAAGAAGGCCTTCTCATAAACCAAACTCTGGGCGCTCCGGGAGATCCAAAGGACATTTCACACATGACCAGGAAGTCCTTTAGGCTCCAGCCACCTCCTTCCTTTTCCCAGCCACACAGCGTGCATGCCGCAGTGAGTCACCCGCCTGCAGCTGGGGCAGAGTTCCCTGAAAGAGCCCTGGCCTGGAGGTCCGTCCTGCCTCCAGGCCCCCAGCAACCTCCCCAAGTGACCTCGGGCAAGCCCTTTCCCCCTGTCAGCCTTAGCTTCTCCATCAGTAAGATACAAGAATTGCACTAGGTGACTTCTAAAGACTCTTCCAGCTCAGAGAGTGCAGGCTCTGACCCTAAACTTGCACAGCCCTGAAAATGACGCCTTGCTCATCTTCACCCTAATCCCGGCCAATGGATCCTATCTTTATTTGAAATCTTGATACTTTGTTCATCTTGGATTTTTTGCCTTAATTTTGATTTTTTAAAAAAAGTTTAGACTCCCTTTTTTAGAGCAGTTTCAGACTTACTGAAAAATGGAGCAGAAAGTACAGAGTTCCCATACGTTCCCTGCTCCTCTGCACAAATTTCCCGTTATTTACCCTGTGATTTACGTCATATGTTCATGTGAAGTGTATGCCATGATTGACGAACCGGTATTGAAACATTAGTATTAATTAAAGTCCATAGTTGACATTAGGGTCCACTCTTGGTGTTGCACATTCTATGGGCTTTGACAAATGCATGACGACACGTGTCCACAGTGTAGTATCATGCAGAGTAGAGTCACTGCCCTACGCCTTCTCTGTTTATCCCCCTTCCCTTGGTCCCTGGCAACCACTGATCTTTACTGTCTCCATAGTCTTGCCTTTTCCGGAATGTCGTATAGTTGGAATCACGCAGCATGGAGACTTTTAAGATCGGCTTCTTTGACTTAGTAATATGCAGTTGCGATTCTTCCAGGTCTTTTCATGCTTTTTAGCTCATTTCTTTTTAGTGCTGAATAATATTCCACTGTCTGGTAGTACCATAGTTTATTTATCCAGGACTCCTTGGCTGCTTCCAATTCCTGTCTTTATTTGCACTTTTAATATTTTGCTCATCACGGATATTTTGCATTAATTTTGATTTCTTAAAATATTTTATTAAAATTTTATTTATCTTGATTCCTGAGTTCTTCGATGCCCTTTCAATGTCGTGCTGAGGTGAGGGCCCCATTCTTCCCACTCGAGTCCCAGCCTGCTCTTACCTCTCTAGTTCTAGAATCAGAAGCTGGGGAAAGAGAGATGAGAAGCAAGGACAGAGCAGAGTCCAGAAGGTGCGGTCCTAGCACAGGCTGGCACTGCAGGCTGGAAGTCTGCTTAGGGGAGCCCTTGGACAAGTTGATCTGGGCCCTTTCTTCTGCATCACCTCAGCCCCCACATCCTTCACCACTCCTCTCCCTGCCCTCTCTGCTCCAATCCCTCTTGGATATCCAGGCCAAGCCACATCCTCCAACAGCTCCTCTCATCACCTCTCTCTCTCCTTGGTGCCTTTTGCATCTGGTCCAGACTCCTTGACATCCGAGGTCCTTGCACAGTCTGCATTCCCATCCTGTTGGGTTTTCCCCAGGCTTCTCCACAGCAGGCAGCTTTCCTTGCTCTCCTCCTTCCCACCCTCAGGCTTTGTCCATGCCGAGTCCTTACTGCGGGGGGGGGCACCCTCTTCAAGAAATGTAAAGGAGGGGGGCCAGCCCCATGGCTGAGTGGTTAAGTTCACATGCTCCGCTTCGGCGGTCCAGGGTTCGCTGGTTCGGATCCTGGGTGTGGGCCTATACACAGCTCATCCAGCCATGCTGTGGTGGCATCCCATTTAGAAGAACTAGAAGCACCTATAACAAGGATATGCAACTATGTACTGGGGCTTTGGGGAGAAAAAAAGAGAGGAATATTGTCAACAGATGTTAGCTCAGGGCCAATCTTCCTCACCAAAAAGAATACCTTAAAAAAAAAAAAGAAAAAGAAATGGCAAGGAGTTGGGGAGGGTTCAATCTTTCTCAAACCAAGAGTCCTTTCTTCAAATAAAACAGTTCTCAGAAACCTTACGTATAAAACGAATCCAAGCAGATCTGCTTGGCCTGGAGCAGGCCGACATCCTCTTCACCCTTGAGGCACCACCCTGAAATGGGAGGGAAGGTAGAAAGCATGGATGTGATAGAAAGAACTGGGCTTTGGTGTCAAAACGGCTGGGCTCGAGCCCTGCCTTCCCACTGCATGGGTCCGTGGCACTCGCCAACGGAGCACAGACGCTCCTGCATTGAAATTCTGCTTCTGTGCATCTGCTGTCTCCATCAGATTCAAAACTTTGTCTAACTGCCCTTCCTTCATCCATCCATTTACTCAACTAGCATTTATTGAGCACCTACTAATTCCTCTACTATTTATTGAGCACCTGCTGTGTGCCAGGTACTCTTCCAGGCACTGCAGATGCAGCAGTAAATGAAATGGGCACATCCCCACCCTCATGTGAGGGGAGAGCAATAGAAACCAAATAAATAAATGACAAAGAATAGCGAGAAGATAATGAGTGCTGTGGAGAAAAATAAATCAGGGAGGGGGCGTCAGAACTTGAATATGGAGGACAGGGAATGTCCCTGGCAAAATGACATTGGAACCAGGAGTTGAAGGAGCCGGGAGCACAGCTGAGCAACAGAGTTCAAGGCCCAGGGATGAGCAAGGCCAAGGAGCATGTCTGGGGCATTCAGGGACCAGCGAGGAGAAGGCTGTGTGGCTGGGGCTGCGTGACAAGGTGGAAGCAGGAGGAAATGAGGACAGGGCAGGGCAGCCACACAGCATGGGACCTGGTAGGCGTAGGAAGGTCCTTGGCCTTTTCTGAGTAATGATTAGAGGGTTTGAAGCAGAGAAGTAACAAGCCATGACTCAGGATTTTAAAGCAACGTCTGTACTGGAAATTCTCCTTTGGTGCTCAGGTCCCCTCCTTGTCTGCATCCCAGGAGGCTAACTGGTAGGGAACAACAGCCCAGGGGCAGATCCAGATTTTGTGGGGCCTGAAGCTTAAACAATTAGGGAGGCGTTGTTCAAGAGATAGGGCACAAAGTTACAAATATAAGACCTGGGAAGGGCCCCTGTGAGGGAGAGGCCTGACCCCAAGCTTCCTTAGCATCCCGGGCCATTTGCCTTGGCTAGATCGGGGGCTCTCCTTTGCCCTCTGGCTTCCAGTCAAGTTCAGACAATGGCGGCAGCAGCAGGAGATCAGAGGGGAGGAAGAGAGAAAGGCCGGGTGTTCATTCCCTTGGTGGTGGCTCTGTGCCGCTAGTAAGGTCACGGCTCCTGTCAGGGCCCCCACTACAGTCCACCTCTTGTTGGGTCCCATTTGCCCCAGGAGCTTGACCGTCTCTTACTGGCTCCTTCGCAAATGATGCCTTCATCAAACTCTCCTCTGCCACCCTTCTGAGTGCACCAGGACGGACGGCACCCTCGCTCTGGCTGCTCTGCTAAGAGTGGGAAGCGACGAAGGCCTGGGAGGGCAGCAGCAGGGACCCAGGCTGATTGACAACGGTGGCCTGCCTCGAGGTGGTGGCAACAGAGAAGGAGAAGATTAAAGGATGACTCCTTCTGTTGCACCTTGAATCCCCACTCTCCGCACACAGCCTAGGGTGCCACGGAAACTCAATAAACGTGTTGACCGGAACCCCACTATTTCCCAACCATCTGACCTGACCTTTCTAAGTCTCAGATCCCTCATGGGTAAAACAGAGATAAAAAATACCTCCCTTGAAGATATTCTGGAAGCACCCAACCTATGGTTGGTGCTCAGTGGATGTTTCCCTTCAAGGTCCACCCAGTCAGTCTCCTTTTTCTCCGGAAGCTTCCGCTCATCAACCCAGCCATGCGGGATAAGTGATTGCTTTCAAACCTTCTGTTGCATCCACCATCAGGATCAAGCCACTTCTAACTTGAAGCTTTCAACCACTTTCCGTGTTGTTTGGTCTCTTCAGCTCAGTTTTAGACTTTTGCATGCCAGGAACTTTGTCATCTCCTGAACTCCCGGCAAAGCCTAGGTACAATGACATCAAACACAGCAGCAGCATCTCCCCGGCACACCCCACGTGCCAGGAACTGTCTGAAGCACGTTACCTTGTTTAATCCAAACAGCGAGACCACAAAGTGAGCAATAATGTCATCCCCACATTACAGACGAAGAAACCAAGGTCCCCGGTGGTTAAGGAAGCCACCCAAGGCCACAACTCACCAGCAGTGGATCAAAGATTCAGACCCAGATCCATCTGACTCCATAGCCGGCCCTCTTAATCGCTGCCCTATGCTGCCTTTTATCCATACAAGCACTCGAGAAATATTTATATATTGATTAATTGGTAGCCTCTGCACATTAATGCTTCCAAGACTGTCTCTTTGTATGTCAGTCTGTTTTTCCCAAATGCCAACTCTACTAAACAATGTATTGATCCTTCCCTGTAATAATTTGTCATCTGGTGGTGGTGACACTTACAAACTGCCAATTGCCCAGAAGGAGGATGAGAATTGGGACTACTCAAATATCTCTGTTTAAGGAGCAGGAGTTCTTAAAGCCCCTTTGTAGCACACACGTCTTCTCCCGCTGCTGGGACTGCGAGGGAAGGGGCCATGCTGTCTGATTCTGGGGGATTCTCTGGGCCCTGGGCCCCCGAGTCTGGCTGCTGGGCTCTTCCCTGGTCCAGCCAGAGCCGGCTGGCTGGCGGGCGTCGATGGCATCTCAGGATAGATGCCTGGCAAGTGGTTCTCATGTTGTGACAGTAGGCGATTATGATTTATTTCACAAGGAATCAACAATAAACTTAGGCAAAGGGGAAAAAAAGATTAGAGAATTTAGGATGACAAAGGCACTTGAAGGAATCTGGTTGATGGATTTTTAACTAGAAGACAGAGAAGGGAATATTTTGAAGGAAGAAATACAGTCATGTGTCGTTTAACAACAGGGAGACATTCTGAGAAATGCTTCATTAGCTGATTTCATCGTTGTGCAAACATCACAGAGTGACTAACGCAAACCTAGGTGGTATAGCCTCCTACACACTTAGGCTATTTGATACTAATCTTACGGGATCACCATCATGCATGTGGTCCACTGTCGACCGAAACGTTATGCGGTGTGTGACTGTACACATACACACAGAATCCCTAGCTCTAGCCTATCTACTTCCTCCCATCTCTGAAAGACAAGAGATTCCTGTTCTGCTAAAGCCCTGCTGAAACCTCACCTTCTCCAGGAAGCCCTCCAGATCTCTGAGTCAGACAGGATGACTCAGTCCTCAAAGCCTTCTCTCTCTCTCTTCCTCTCTTTGAAGGCACGTTCCACCTTACCTCAGGGTTCCTGGTGAGCTCATGCCTTCTGTTCTACTGGATTGTAACACCTTTCAGAGATGAGACAACAAAATGGTCTATGTGCAAAAGGCACAGGCCTGTGAGGTATTTTGCACCTAGTGCCTCCTGTTTAGTAAGTAAAATGTGTGTGTGCAGGCACAGGTAGGTGAGTATTGGTGTCTAGTGTCCTCGGGGTAAAGCAGCAGTAAATAGCCCCACCTCAGAGGAGGAATGTATTTGTCAGCGTGATTCCAGGGGGAGAAGAAGAAACAAATAAAGCCCCAGAGGTTTCTCTCTCTTCGGTTTTGCAACAATTGGTTCAGAAACCTCACCCAGCAGGTGAGTCCCTCCTCTCGTCTACACCCCAACCTCCCCCTCATCTTTCATCTCTGGCACCGATTGTAAACAATGCCAAATTTTGCATGAAAAGTGCTTCACGTACCTAGATGTTTGACCCAACTATAAATAGAGTGTAATTTTGCTTTAGACATCAAAATTAGAGAACCAAAAGCATCCCATTATCTTAGTAACCATCAGCACCAGGGTCAGTTGTGGGAGAAGAGCAGCTGAGAGCATGGGTGTGAGTCAACAGGAGTGACTTCAAGGTGCAGCTTCGCTCTCAGGTGTCTGCACGTAGAAAGGCACTGTTTCTCCCGCTGTGAAATGGGGGTAACAGTGCCTGCTGCCGGGGACCATGAGGGATGGAAGAGATGTCATTCGTAATCCCTCATCACAGTGCCTGCCGTGTGGTGAGCACTCAGTAAAGAAAGGGGAGGACGCTTGGAGGCAGGACTTTGGTTCCTGTCCAGTGGCGTCTCACTTTGGGCTGCCCCCCTTCTCTGGTCCTCAGTTTCTCCACTAATCAAACAACTGGGCAAGACGGTCCCTTGTCCTTTCCACTTCTAAATGTCTATGAGTCATGTCTGCGGAATACACAGCTTTGCAAACAAGAGCATCATCTGGAGGCAGGCAGCCCACGTGCAAATCCCACCGCTGCTGGCAGTGTGATCTTAACAAACTGTTTAACTTTTCTTAGCTTCAGTTGCATCATCTGTAAAGGAAAATAATACCTATATAACCTTTATAAATCCAGGGGCCCAAGGGGTCCAGTCCTATTTAGCAGGAAAAAATAATTTAGAAGGAATTCCATTTGTACTAGAAACTCTTAAATAATTCACAATAATATTTTTTTTCAAACTCCCTCCCTTTTCACTCCTCAATCCTCTTCCCCCCCCCCCCCCCCAGTTGCTCTGCAGTATCTCACACAGCACAGCCATGAAACTCTCTCCAGCCTCAGCAACACAGGGTTCTTTTCCTCATCTTCCCTACCCCCACCTCCCTTCCAATAAGAGTCCATCCTTTTTAGGAGAAGGTTGGAGGAAGAAAACTCGGAGAGAAAAGACCGAATTCTCCTCATCAGGAGCAGGTGGGGGCTGTGAATATTCCCAGGTAAATAAGTTTTGGTCTGTGACTGCTAAGTGGCTGTGGGGAGGATGGAATGAGATCACTGTAGTGGAGTCAGCCCAGCGTCTGACATGTGGGAGGTGCTGAGAGTCATTGTTATTGCTGTTTTTGTGAGTCTGCTTTTTCATGCAGACTTATCCCACTATTGCCACCACACAGCAGCCCTTCCAGTCATTACCTCCGCCATCTGACCGTCTCCCTCACTCCCACCGCTGACCGCCACTCAAGGCGCAGTTACATCCCACGCCTGAACCTGGAACACCCTCTGTCACTTTCTCCTCGATGGCATCCTGGCTCCTCCACCAACCCTTCCTATCTCCTAGGAAGACAAGTGTTTATGGCTCAGGGACACACACCCTTGCGTATCTGAATATGGCCTTCTAGTGACTTCCAGTTGCACACAAGGCCTTCCCACCATTGTTGCCACATGTCATCCCTCCTCAGAGTGCAGCGTCTAATAGAACAAAGGCTTGGTCTGTTTAACAAGCTCCGTGGAGCATCCGGTCCCAGATAAGGAACATTGGAGAGAGAAGCACCTGTGTGCCCAGGCCTTCGAGAGGCTCAGAAAGGAAATGCCAGAGAAGCTGAGGAGCTTAGAGTACTGGAAACAATCGAGGTGTGCAGTCAGCACTGTCAGGCATTTGCTTCACTGAGCATGGAGGGAGCCATGCTGGGGCTCATTCAAGGCGAAAGAGCGAAGTCTAGCTTTGTGCCCTCCACTTTGTCCGTTTTCCCACCCCAACTCACGACTGAGCCTTCCCAGTTGCTCCCTGTTACCTCCTCTTGAACCTTGATCTTAAAAACCTTAATTTCCCCATATGTGGCATAAATGAGCAAGACTAGAGCATGCGTGACATCCTCCATCTCCCCTCCCCCATTCCCATTTCCCAGAGACAAAAAGATTCTAACGAGGACCAGAGCCTCACAGAACAAATAACACGCCAATGGCAAACGTCAGGCCTCATCCTGAGACGAGAGAGGTGTCGGGGTGGAAGGAGGCCTTCTGAAATGCAGGAATGCCTCAAGGAGGCAGGCCAGCCACTTCGCCCTGAGGAGAACTGGATCTGGTTCTGTAGAGGATTTTACCGCTGATGGTGACTGACGAGAAATAATGTTCCGCAGAAGGAGACACTTCAGTCCTTCCCAGCAGGAAAAGAAAACCTCAAAAAGCACTTTTTCACCTGGATCCATGGTCACTGTTGATGTTCACATGGGAAATTAGTGGTATGTGTAAAAATAACTTGCAGGTTTGGGGACCCGGTGACCCACTGTATCTCCAGTGAGATGAGGCCATCAGATCCCAAATGAGGCCACAGCACCAGCATCCACAGTGAGGAAGCAGAGAGCCCCACTCGACTCTGAGCTGCTCAGGGCCCGCAATGAGGCACCGCACTGAGGAAGAACAGGAAGCCTGACCAAAAAGTTCAGCAATACCTATTCTAGGGGTCTCAGGGGAGGAATTGGCGAATCTGTCCAGGAGAAGAAAAGACTGGTGGTCTTTGGTGAGGGATGAAGTATGAGGAGGGCGGATAGAGTTTTGTTAAGGAGTTGACAGGAGAGTGGAGTTCAAATATTTGTAGGGCCCTCATATACACTGATGGATGGCAGTCACAGGGACACGTATTTTAATGAAGACACAGATTTTTACAGGAAGAACTCTCTGACAGCTGTACCTGATCAACAAACAAGAGGTCTTGCTGGACATCCAATTGGAGAGTACAGACCAGCAGAAATGGGGAGCTCTGTGGATTGCATAGTTGGATGGATAGATGGATAAATGGATGGATGGATGGATGGATGGATGGATGGATGGATGGATGGATAGATGGATGGATGGATGGATGGATAGATGGATGGATGGATGGATGGATGGATGGATGGATAAATGGATGGATGGATGGATGGATGGATGGATGGATGGATGGATGGATGGATAGATGGATGGATGGATGGATGGATGGATGGATGGATGGATGGATGGATAGATGGATGGATGGATGGATGGATAAATGGATGGATGGATGGACGGATGGATGGATAAATGGATGGATGGATGGATGGATGGACAAGCAGATGTATGTATGTATATATGGACAGTTGAACAAATACACAGAAGGATGGACAAACATATGAATAGATGGACAGAGGGAAGGACACATGAACAGATATATGTAAGGATGTATGGATGATGAATGCCTTTAGAGCTGCCCTCCAATTCTGAGAATCTACAATTACATGATAATTTGGGCAAGAAATACCTAGTCTTTAGGATTTCACAGACCGGTAAAATATAGAGGATTGACATAAAGTTATCAGCTTTTAATTTTGTCAAGTTAAGAACATTAGTATAATAACCACCAGCTATTGAAACAGATGAAACAAACCAGAATGGAATAAAGAGCAGTCCTTCCCAAGTGAGGGTCACTGGTAACCTCTGCGTGTGTGCGTGTGACACTCATTTTACATTAATATTTTTATATATTACATTATCCTAATTTTTCTTATTTAATAGATGCAGACCTGAGAATTAGTGATTTATGCTACATTATTCACGTTCTTTTCAACTGTGTTTCCTGAGCCACAGTCTCTTGTGATCCTAAAAAGGGATGAATTTATACCAGGGGTCAAAAGTTCCATTGCCTTTGAGACAGGGCAGGTAACATAAGTGAAGTGGGTGGAGTACGAGGACTGTGGGGGCAGGAGAGTGAAAACGGGGAGAAACCACCCTCACCTGTGACGGCCGTGCATCTCTGGCTCCAGCCGTGTCACCACGCAGGAAGGCAAACCCAATGTTGCTAGCTAGATTTTCTACCCTACTGAGAGAAGCTGGACATGTGAATTTTATGATGAATCTCTTGATTTAAAAATATTTGCAACCAACTTTTAAAACTTGACCTGTGTTCAGGCCAACATCCTCCAGCCAATTAAGACACACACACCTGCAGATCCAACTTGGCCCATAGGCGGTGGGTCTGCAAACTCTGGTTTAGATACTGGAGTTGGGGTGGGAGGTGATGAATAAAGGCCTCAAAGAGAAGAACTAAAGAGCCTCTCTGATTACCACTGGGGTGGGGGGCATCAAAAAGAAGCTGCTGGGTTCCTCCTCCTGGTGAATAATTTCTCCACGGTCTATTTCCGGAAGAGCTGTAATTCATGCTCTGAACAACCTATGATTTACATCCCGGCCGGTGTAAAAGATGTTGTGCTGAGCCTTCCGAGAGTGCTCTGTGTATTTGTATAAATCTCCCTACTCAAAATATCTCCCACAGTTGACTGACAGCCCGTGTAATTTAGCAGAAGGCTAAAAATTAAAATCTTCGAGCCTGCTGAGGGAGCGAAAGAATACAGGAGCGCTGCGGGCCGCCCCCCGCCCAGGCCCGGCGCGGCAGATGCCAGGGCTGTTCATTTTGGAGACGGAACAAAATATTTGTATTTAGATTTATTAAGTCATTATTCCACCATTTGTTCCAATGCGCTTTATTAAAACGAGATCTCATCTCTGTTTTGAAAGTATTACCTGATTTACATAAGCCGGTCCCAGCCCTAATTACGGCTTCCTTTGGTGTCTTTTCATTCCGAGGGAGGTTTGCTCTCCCCTCCTGTTTTTGTCGCCTGCCTTTATGGCCCATATGTCTGCCTTGAGATAGCAAGAATCTTCAACCTATAAATAGACGGTTCAGAACAGCCCGCTGCCAGTTATCTGTCCACACATCCACATCACCATAATTGCAACAGTGAATGTGCAATCTCTCTAATCACACGTTCCCGTCGGAAAACGGGATTGGGTTTCATAAATTGTATAATTTGAGGCTTTCCTGAGCTAACCACTGGGCGGGGAGGCTGCTGTGGGTCATCCAGGGCCCGGCCTGGCCCGGCTTGCCCAGGGCAGCAGAGTGACACACACCTGAGGCAGGCACTTGGCTGCCGGTAATGACAGTGCCACCCTCACTCTGAGAGGATGCCTGGGGAATAGGAGAAGCACAACTTTTTGAGGCCCATTATGAGGCACTTCGCACATGCTGTCTTCTTTTAATTTTCATGATAGAGGAAATACCATAAATACTCCCTTTATGTAGGCTGACATCAAGAACCAGAGAGGCTAAGTGAGTTTCCGGGGGTTACACAGCAAGAAGCTGAGACTCAAATGCAGGTCTGAGATTGCATATGCTGCTGTTGGCTGAGCAGCTTTCATCTGCAACATGGTGCAACTGAAGGCTTCAGTGGATTCCACGTTTTGTTCCTTCAAGTGCTTTCATTACTGTAATTTTAGCTAATCCCCTGGACCAACAGAAGAGGTCTTCCTAGATAACAAAATAGAGACTCTGAGAGGTTAGGTACTCTGTCCAGGATCACACAGCCTGTGAAGGGCGAACTGGGATTTGAATCCAGGCTGACTCCCAGACCTTTGTGTGCTCTTCCCAAAGCCTACATGGCCCAGTTGTGTTTGGGGTCCTTCCCTCCTCTTTCGGAACCTTTGTTTTCTTTGCCAGCCTCTCAGAAGGATGCTATAATCGGGCTGGTGTCAGCGGGCAGAGTCCTGGGGGAAGGTGGGGAGAGAAGAGGGCCAGCCCGAGTCAGCTTCCCCAGAACCTGGGACAATTCTCTCCCGGGCCTGGTGGGGGCTCAAGGAAATTGCTGCTGAGGACCCCAGGGAGCTGCTGGGAAAAGGGCTTCTTTTGTTTTGCATTACAAGCTTCCTCGGGCGAGGTTATTCACGCGCAAGGTCTCCGGAGTGTTGAGGAGGCTGATGACACCCTGATAGATGGCCTGGTCCCTGCAGACCCAGCGCCAGCTCCGGCTGTGCCCGGTAATTGCGCAGCCTTGCAAGGTTTCAGATGTCTATTAGCTGCTTTAAATTGAGCGCTAATCAGATGATGGCCTTGTTACCAGGATGCTCCCTCAGGTCTCCCTCCCTCCCTCCTTGTCTCCCCGCACCCCCTCCCTCCTCGCCCCGTCCCTCCCTCTCCCTCTCTCTTGCTTTCTCTCAGAAGAAATCACCTAATCCAATTCCTTTAGTTTTTCCAGGTGAGGAAACCGACACTCAGAAAGGGGAAGAGACTCACCCAAACTCCTGAGTACATCCTGAGTGCTTTTTTGTGATGGCACACACACGTGTGCAAATGCACACACATGCACACATCCTCCCACACTCCCATCTCTACGTTTATTAACTGGGTCTCCAAGCTCCTTTACCCCATTCAGAAGCATTCCCTGCCAGAGTTTGAGGCAAAAAACTGGGGACCAGCGTTCCTCTCCTTAGTCTTCTCCCTATAGTGTCCCCACGCCCCAAGGAGTCAGAAAACTTACTTCTCGGGTGGCTCCATCACGGCCCCCGACCCGTGGGCTGATGCACTGTGAGCCTCACCTCCGTCTCTGGCATCAGAGCCCGGCCTGGCTGGTGGAGATGAGCACACTGCAGCCCGTCACGTCCCCCGCACAAGGGCTCAGAGCGCCAAAGACAGTCCCAGAAACAACTGCACTGCCTGGGACGACCTCTCAGCAGGCCACTGCCCAGGACGTGGCATGGAGTGACCTCCATCGGTGCTGCTAAGTGTGCTCCACAGACCATTGGCAGTACCAGCATGGCCTGGAAACCAGCTTGAAATGCAGATCCACGGGCCCCACCCTGGCCCTACTCGGTCACGGCCTCGGTGGGTGTGGCGGTCTGTGCTTCAACAGGCCCTTTGCGTAAGCTTGAGAACAGCGGGTCCAGAACCAGCCCATCCCTGGAGATCCTTCCCAGATGGAGAGTCCTCGGGGTTCACCCTCACGCCGGGGTTCAGATGCAGCGTGAACATGTACACCCAGCCATCACCCTCCCTCCCTTCCTCATGCAGAACGGCTCTCTCGCTCTTCAGGTCTTCTGTAGCACTTTAAAACTAATGCTCTTAGAGAACAAAACCTGTTGCCTTGGGTTCTTTCAGCAGGGTCACCCCTGCCGGACTCTGAGCTCCCAGCTCATTTCTGCAGACTCCAGAGCTCTGGTAATGCCTGGCACATAGTAGGTGTGTGACACGTGTGTGTGGTGCACTAAAATCGCACTGGCTCCCCAAGGGCAATGACTGTTCTAGACCCACAGGAAACTCCCTGATTTTACAACCAGCAAGGATCCTTTCACGTTTTATCCCTGGGGCCCCTGAGAGCTGACCTCAAGGTCATCTCTCAGGTCACGCCAGGGGGTCCTGGCTCACCCCCTCCCCTGTTCCCTCAGCGCCTGCCTACTCCTGCCTCAGGCCGAGACCACCCTGTGGAGGCACACCAGGCTCGGGCCTAACATGCTAGTCATGCCTGGTGGCAGCTTAGCTCTGCCCCGAGGAAGCCTGCCGTGTGACTGTCTACCTCACTCCTGACCCAGATTGAGAGCTTGTCCAGGGCTCACAAGCCAGCTCTCCGGGTGAGGAGAAGGGCTCCTCCCCTCCGTGAGAAATGGACGAGCAGTTTGAGAAAGTTGGGCCACTGGTACCCTGGGAAGCCTGCCCACAACAGGCTGGTCTTCTCCAGGCCCCACACAAGCTTCACCTCCTCCAGGAAGTCTTCCTTGGTGCCCTGATGTAGGAGGCAGGAGAGATGGGTTCTCTCATATGTCTCCTTCCCACACCACAGCAAGCTCACATTCTTGGTGACTCAGGACTTTGGAGTCTTCTTCAGTCACATGAGGATTAAGACTCACCTTCCTGAGGACAGCAAGTTGCCCCAGAGAGTCTGGCCAGTTCCACATCCAGAAGCAAACACCATGAAGCTGGCATCCCGCTCCAACCCCCGTGCCACTCCTACATCCCCACCCCTGCCTGCAAGAGCACTTCCCTCTCTGAATTCCCTTTACTCAGGTGGCCTCACCTCATAGCTCCCTCCTGCCTCAGGGCCTTTGCACATGCTCTTCCCCTTGCCAATGACCTTCCTTCCCCCTGAAGCATTTCAAAAACAACACCAGGAACTAGTGGCTGGTAGAGCAAGTGCAGGGCCTTGGCTGGGAGTGGGGTAGGGAAGGAGGACAACTATCCAATGAAATGGCTTGGGAAAATAAAAGACAATAAAAATCAAAGTCCTATCACTAACCTGCTGTGTGATTTTGAGTGATTCCTTTTCCCAATCTGGGCCTGTCAAATAAAAGCCTTGGGTTCTACATTGCTACAGCACTCTCCTCCAATCATGGGGAATAATTTAGTGGTGTGCATGTGTGTGTGTGTGTGTGTGTGCACACACGTGTGTGATTCCTCTAAGCACAGATTGGACCTATTTAACCAGATTCTGCTTCACATTCTTTTCTTCAATCCCCAGAGAGGTGACCTGCTCAGGGAACTGCCTCAAGTCTTCCCTGGGCACCCACTGGGTGTTGGGTCCTCGGCTGAGGTCCGGCTTCCCACAAATAGTTTGCTTCCCCGATTGGCCAGTGCCTACCCACATTAGCCCAGTGTCCCCACGTCTTGAGGAGGGCTCGCTCCCTGTGTGCCAGGTGCCCCGAAGAACCACTCTTGCTGGAAGGCTTGTGCATTACTGGCGAGCAAATCCAGAGGCTTGGATGGCAGGTAAAAGATCTGTCGGTGTCTCTGGCAGCCCGACTGCAGCAGTGTCTTGTTACCACATCTCTGAGCGGGACTCTGCAGCCCTGGAATGTGACCCAGATGAGCTGTGAGTTTTCGTGTTGACACCTGTCCCAGCCAGAGGGTCCTCGTAGGCTCTCAGGTTGCACAACACCTGGGGCAGGTTGGCTGTTAGCACGAGCTCCTGGTGCCCAGTGGGAGGGAGCTCTCTGTGTCTGCACAGCCGGCTGGGCCTTCCCCTGCCCTCTGCCCACTGCTGAGGTGGAAGGCGGGGTTCTTGGCAGGCCTGTGGGCGGTTGGGACGTGACTCCGTCCCACCCCAGGCCCCTCCCCCTGGCCCGCCCTGGCTGCCAGAGGGTCTGTGGCAGGGATGACACTGACCCAGGTCAGATGCTGTCCCTGCCTCAGCTAAGCCAGGTGAGGCCCTACTGCGTGCCGGGCAGGGTGTTCAGAGCTTTCCCATATCCCCTTTTGTCTCCACCACCTAACGGAGGGAAAGGTGAGGTGGAGTGACTTGCCCTGCGTTGGAACGCCGCTTGTGTCCAAAGTCCAGGGCTCTGCCCTCTGGTTCAGCGTCCAGTCCACAGGGCCATGTGCCTGGACCGAACTCTCCAAGAGCTGAAGGCAGGCGAACATGCCCCCGCTCGGTAACGAAGGGGCAGCCAAGTCTGGAGCAGCCAGTTTCCCGAGCCCCGCTAACTTCGGGGCATCCTGAGGCTGCCAGCCCTGGCTGGGAATACTGTCCCGCCTTCCAGCCCTCGCTGGTCGCTGGTCCAGCTGGGCGGTGACTCAGCAGCCCTCGTCCTCCCTATGTGGGAGGGTGAGCCGCTCTCTCCCGGCTGTCGGTTTGGCTCCGTCGGCCCCTCCGGGTGCCCCGGCAGCCAGCCTCCCGGCAGCGAGGCCTGGGGCTCGGCCAGCCTCCCCACAGCTCTGTCACAGGGTTTGCCCTCGTTCTCAGCCCTCTGGCCTCTCCCCTGAGATTGAAGAGCCACTTCTACATTCCTCTGGCCACCTCAACCCTCCCCTGAGCCAGGCTGTGGTGATTTCCTTGGCGTCAGTCCCGGAGCCCCTGTCCTGCCCCTATAAGGAGCTCGTCTCCCAGAGCAAACAGCCTGCTCGCCAGGCCCAAGGCCCCCCCGGCCGTCTAGAGGGAGTCCTGCGGTGTGCAAAGAGAAGGGCTAGGGCCCAACCAGGACCTGAAAGCCAGGGAGGGAAGTGGATCTTGGCTGGACTTTCAAACGGGATGTGTGGCAGGCAAGCTGGATGAGATGGTGCAGGTAGGGCAAAGACCATCTGCTCAAGTCCACGGGGAGCCCCACCCCACGGGCTGTGGCTCGAGCCCCAGGAGGCAGCACGCCGGAGCCCTGGCGCACTGTGAGCTCCAGCCAGGCCTATCGGCTCTCAGATCCTGTCTCCACATCCGTAAAATGGGCACGGCTGCACCAGCCCGCCGGGGCCGTCCCACACAGCATGGACAACCCTTTCGTAAAGGGCCTGACCGGCAGAGGCCCGCTCCAAAGTGCTCAGACGCGGGTATTTCTTTCCATTCCCTGCCTGAGTCCGACAAGATCTGAGCCGTCTTTGGTTACTCTAAGTTCACCTTCATCATCCTGGGACCCTGGGGAGGATCTGTGGGGCATTTTGCAAATGGCCCACCCGCAGCAGTTGTTGGCTGCTGCTGGCCCTCCCAGCAACTCCCAAGGGAGCAGGGCACACGTCACCCACACCCCCTCATACATGCACACTTGACCCAGTGAGGAGCCAACCGGAGGCCAGAAACAGGAAATACCTTGCTGACAATCACTCCACAAGTTAGGACAACCAAAGAAACTAACTGTGTTGAGCACTAAGGATGTGCCAGCAACTGGGGGTGGCACTTAGGGACACTGAGGTGCACAGGACATGGTCCTTGCCAAAAAAGGCTTGTGGGACAGAGGAGGCAGAGAGAGAGAGGGGAGAGGACAAATGACCTCCATCTCAGACAGGTGGAAAACAGGCTGTCCGTGGGGTGTGGACACCTCACCTATGGGATCCTGTTTCGGTGAGATCAGTACAGCTCAGGGGCATCCCAGAGGCTTCATGGAGGATGCGCTCTGGGTTCTGGAGGATGAGCAAGAGTTCGCAAGGTGGAGAATGGAGAGAAAGGGCATGGAGGCCCCAGGCCTGGGCTGACCAGGGGGACAATCTTCCAGAGTGTCCAGGTGCAGCAAGGAGCCTCCAGGCCGTCCACACGTGACATCACAAGTGTTGGAGGCGCCCGTGGGGCATCAAGACACATCCACCGAGAGACAAGTGTGCAACGTCTGACCCAGGCCTCTGCCTTCCAGGAACTGGTTGGGCAAGACAGGACTCACCCCTGGCATATTTAGAGAGCAGTACTCACCAGCAGGGCTCAAACTGGGGGTGTGACCCACGAGATCTGATGTCACTTCACTCTTTAGGTGACTCTGCTCACCCCTCGACAAGCAGACATATGCACACAGTTTTGCACACCATTTCCAGGGGCTCCAGGACACTCCCCCATCAGCCCATCTCCGTCGAGGAACGTCTGACACCGTCCAACTCCTGCATTTTGCAGTTGGGGAAACTGAGACAGAGAAAGAATGTGACTTGTCGGAGATCCACCTGAGTCAGGGAAGAACTGGGCCTGGACTCTGGCTTCTGCCCTAGTGTTCCTGCATAGTCACCGTGCTGCAGCCACCTCCTAAATATGCGCGCCAGCCCAGCTGCAGCGCTCAGGGCCCTGCCTCAGGAGGGAGGGGACTGGCACACATTTTCTCTCACTCCAGCGATAGCCTGTTCCCATCCCAGGACTCCTCTCTTAGCAAATCTTCACCTTCTCACTCTCGTCTCCTATGCACAGTCCTGCTGGTTCTCTGCATCCTGGTGCCCCATCTCTGCGGCAGGCCCCACCTTCCTCCCACTTGCCCAAGCCATACATGGGCATTCCCCTCACCCCTGCCCTGCTCCCCTTCCCCGGCCAACCCACCGGCTAGATTCGACTCTTACTCAAATCCAGTCCTTTCTCTTAATTGTCAAGAGTCCAGGCCCCCCTGACTCGTGCTGGGGCATTACCACAGCCAGAAAAATATTTCTAAAGCACAAGAACATGTCACTTTTCTGCTTGAAATCTTGCAGAGGTACTCTATGGCCTTCAGAATTAAATTCCAGTTCTTGGTGTGGTCTACAAAGCCCCCCGTGGCTGGCACCATCTGCCTGCAGCGTCTCCTCCTGCCTCCTGCCCGCTCCTATCTTGGCTCCAGCTGGACAAATGCTCCACACTCGCAACCACCTTTAGACCATTTGTTCCCACTGGTCTCTCGATTCAGAGGAGTCAGATGTGCTTGGACCAACTGAACACCCTTTGACCTCAAGCTTTGCTTGCATACTTGTTTTTTAAATTGAGAAATTTTCTCAAAAGGCCCAATCCACTTTCCCACTTCTGGACTTTTGAAAACCCTTACATACCAGAGAGTCATTGGTAAACCTTCTTCCACAGTGGTTTCCTTACGTGGGCTAACTTAACTTTTTTATGTACGGGTATTTCTAGGACCTGAAATTAAAGTCATGAGAAAGGGTCAATAAGAGCATCAACGTCTAGCAGTGTGCACTGGCCCATCTGCTGATGAATAAATAACCTAATCAAGAAGTTCAACCTACAAATTCAACAGGAACAACGGCTGACACTCTAAGTCCCAGACGGTTCCGAGTTGGAAGAATAATAAAGCGTAGCTGAGATGTTCTGTCAAATGGGCAGGTGGGAGCCTGGGACCCGTCCCCTGCAGCCGCCCGGCTGTGCTTGACCGTAGACCTCACCGAAACGCAGCGCAAACGAGCCACATTCCAGGCTCTCGTAACTGGATTTTCAGCTTTCTAGAACAGCGCTTCCTGTGTTATGTCTGCAATTTGTAGAATCTGATAAGAGACTCACTTCAAAGTTCAAAAGGAACTTTGTAAATAGTTTCAAAGAGAAGCCCTATTTATGCTGGGGAGGCAATATACGGTGGGCGATGAGAGAGCCTTTAAGTCGATAAGCTGAGGGGCAATCCCAGAGCCATCTCCGTGGACCTTGGCAAATTGCTTAACTTCTCTATGCCTGGTGCCCTTATCTGCACTGTGGGGATTACAGTGTACTTACCTCCTTGGCGGGTAGTAAGTGATATAATGCAAATGAGCATTAGTATGTGTTCAGTAAGAGTACTTGTGGTGGTGGCAGTGGCCCATGAAACCAGCAAGGTGAGCAGAACAGCCATATCAGTATACATTGACAATAATTTTTGGCAGAATGAGACCATCTGAGCTGTGGAAGCGAATGGTACTAGCCAGCAGCTTAGAACTACAGCTCAGGAAAGGAGAACTCGACCGAGCTGACATCTACAGGGGGACAAATGGCAGGTGCACTAACTGAATTACGGCCTGCAGAGCAACCAGGTCCCAATCCATGGAGCCTGTAACTGGGACCATATTTGGCAAAAGGATCTTTGCAGATGTTATTAAATTAAGGACCTGGAGTTGGGGCGATTACCCTAGATTATCAGGGTGGGTCCTAAATGCCATCACGAGCGTCCTTTCAGGAGACGGGCAGAGGGAGATTTGATCGACAGACACAGAGGGGAAGGCGAGGTGGAGACAGGACAGAGAGGTTGGAAGAGGCTGGCCCTGAAGGTTGGAGAGAGGCAGCCACTAACCAAGGACCGCTGGCAGCCACCAGATGCTGGAAGAAGTGAGGAACCGATTCTCCCAGAGTCTTGGGTGGGAGTGCAGCCGGCTGATACCTTGATTTTGACCCAGTGAGACTGATTTTGGACTTCTGGCCTCCGGAACTGTGAGAGAATAGATTTCTGTTCTTCTAAGCCACTGTGTTTGTGGTAACTGATTACAGCAGCCCTAGGCGTCTAATACCTGCAGGATCACAGATTGTAGCCCATTTTACTCAGGAGGTGACACAGACTCAGAGAGCAGTGGTGACTTACCCAAAGCCACCCAGTGCATTAGCCTCTCGGCCAGGGCCAGACCCAGGTCTCTAGATCTGCCCCGCTTCCCCCTGGCCGTGTGGGGACCCCTGGGAGGCCTTGCCCCTCGCCCTGGGAGACCCCTGGTTTGCCATAGTGACTTCGTCTTTACTTACCACTGTCCGCAGGCGAGACAAGCTAGTACCAAACGCTGCTCCTGTGGTCACCACTGTCCCCCGCCTGGATGTCCACCTGTCGCCTGTGTCACAGGTTGGGCTCTTTGGGAGCAGACTCTGAGAGGGAGTTTGGGGTGCCAGATGTTTATGAAGGATCGACACCAGTGAAGAACGGGGAGGAAGCTGGAGCGGGTAGAGGGAGATTGAAGCTGAGTCGCGACGCAGGCCTAGCAAAGCCTCAGCCAGTCCGGCAGGGAGTTGTCCTGTGTCCTTCTGGGTTAGGCAGGCCCTTCCACCCCCGTCTCGCTCAGTCACCAGGTGCTGGCTGCCCTGGGGAGGGCATGACCTTGGGCGAGGCGAGTCTCTGCAGTGAGGCAGGCCCGGAGCAGCCGCCAGCTGGAGGCCACCTGCTGACTGTGCTCCCTGCAGCAGGGCAGTAAGGCCTTCCTGGAAAGGGGGCCCGGGCATTGTGGCCCACAGCCCAGAGGCCCCACGTGTTCTGCAAACAACGGCTGCCTCTCCAAGGTGCCTGGGTGGCTTGCCAAACACCAGCCCACCCTACAGAGTGGCCAAGACCCTCCACACTCAAAGTGGGATCTGGGGACCGGTAGCCTGGACACAACTTAGGAACTGTTAGCAATGCAGACTCTGTTTGGGGCCCACATTCCACTTGAGAAGCAAGCTGTACCCTAGGGGTTGGATGACTCCAGGGGCCAAATCCAGCCACGGTCTGTTTTGTGTGGCCTTTGAGTGAAGGATGATTTTTGCATCTTTTACAAAGAAGAGTATGTGACAGAAACTGTACGGCCTAAAAAGCCTAAAATCTTTACAATGTGACGTTAGCAGAAAACATTCTCCAATCTCTGCTCTAGAAAGTCCAAGGGGCAGGGGAGGCGCCGTGGTGGCTCTTTCCTGGGAGCCCACCAGTGTCTGCCACCAGCCCTTGACCCCTTCAGCCACCACTTCCTGGCTGGCTTCCTTTTTTGTCTCCCAATTCCTTTCTCTTTCCCCCACTTTCTTCTTCTATTTCCTCTCCTCTCCTGCCTTTTCCCTTCTCTCTCCCTGTGTGTGAGTCTCTCTGTGGCACCTTGTGCATCTCAAGTGCTCTCTTCTCCCATCTCGGAGACCTTCCTTGTGTCTGCATGTCTCTGTCTGTCTCGTCCTGTGTCCCCCCACAACTCTAACTGCAGATCAAGGGCATACTCAGGCCAGTGGGGGGCTCAGCTCAGGCTGCTGTGTGGAGCCATCTTGGACACTACAGGCAGCCTCCGATCTTTCTGTCCTCAGTCCTGCCACTTCCACACCCACTCCATTAATGCCTACGGCTTCTGGCATTCTCTTCTCAGCCCTGTCTGCTCCACGGCCTCTCCTTGTCCCCAGCTCTTCCTTCTCCACGAGGCCTTCAAACTGCAGCATTTTTTTCCCCAACATCCCTGCCTTTCTTGTGAAATGCAAATTAATTAGCATCTAATTACTCACCAGCCCTTGGCCCTCTCTTGTTAGCTTCCTGTCGAACATCTCTTTCATCAGCTGAGTGCTCAGCCCACCAGGAGCAGTTCCACTTCAGGGAGGCAGGCAGCAGCAAGGAGAAGTCCCTAGCCCCTCCCTCCACACTTTGTCAGCAACCACCTCATCAGTGGATTCCAGAAACACAGCCTGGGTGGGACTGCTCCACCCACCACTCCCTCTAATTGCCAGCATCATTTTGGGAAGTGATGGTGCCAAGGACTGTGCTGGGCCAGGAAAGAGTCCAAGCCTCTGCCCTCCAGGAGGTGTCTTGGGGATGAGCAGCCAAAGCCCTGTGTGTGTAACCTGTGTAACTGTGCATGACCTGCCAGGCAGTAAGTGATGAAATGAGAAACATGCCCAAGGACTCGGTCTTGTCCGTAAACTGTGACAGGCTGAGTTGAATGCAGGAGGGAGATGGCAGAGGGCTTGAGCCCAGCCTAAGCCACACTATCCAATCTTTAGTCATGGAAAGGCAGCATGACCCAGGAGGAAGAGAACGGGGCTCTGGCCCACCAACTCCCTGGGAGCCTTTGGGCCTTGACCCTCAGAGCCTCAGATTCCTCGTCTGAGAACTGTGGACAACGGGGCCAGCACGGGAAATGAGCCTCTGTCAGCAAAGTGTCAGCACAGGCTGGCACGATGTATGCATCCCAGTGAACGTTAATCTTGTTTTTCTTTGCCTTCATGATCCCGAGGGGTGGGTCCACAAGGGATGGAGATGGAGCTGGATTTCTGTCCAACATGCAGCCCCCACCGTGAGTCCCTCCCAGTGCCTCCGAGCCCACAGTCACTCCCAGCAGCTCCATCCTGTCCCAGGCAATCCTGACAGAAGTTGAAAGGCCAGTCTTCCAGCCACTAACTGGAAGAAGGAGATCATCCTCCACTGGCCCAAGTTCGAGAGACTCAGCCGTGAGCACTGGACTCCTGCAACCCGCCACACTAGGGCTCACGCAGGGGCATGCCCTGACATCCCACACAGCCACCTCACTGTGTCCTGGAGGTCCTCTGGCCCTGGCAGTCTGCCCTGTGACCTGTCTATCCCATCCAAGACCCCTCCAGCTCTGCTACCCCCAACTCCAGCTGGTTATGAATAGCCTAGCCTCTTCCCAGCTCTGAACGTCTCCATCTGGACTGAGTCCTGTTGCCTGAAACTCCCATCACCCGAATGCTTACGGTTCGTATAATGCCCCCAAGGTCTGAATTATCCACTGTTCATTATTTGTATTCCTTAACGGTCAGAGTGGGTGAATGTGGTCTTGTCTTCTCAGCAGACTATAAGAACCTTGAAGGAGAGGACCACACCAGACTCCCCAAGAGTACCAAGCTCAGCACAGTGCTGGGACCATGGCACGCCCAGCAAACTCCTTGGTAGGTGGACTGGATGACTGACAGAGAGCTTCATCTGCCTCACTGGTGCCAGAGCAGCAAGTGTGTTTGGCAGAGACTAGAAAGGGTGTGGGGAAGAAGGAATGAGGGCTCACTGAGCAGCTACTATGTACTGGGCACAGATGCTAGCAAGCCATTCCAGGAATGTTCCGTCATTTAATGCTGACAACAGCCTTGGAAGGCAGATATGATTCTCCCCCATTTTACGGTGGGGAGCTGAGCGTCAGGGATTTTAAACGACCAACTCAAGGTTATACAGCTGCAGAGTGGTGGGGCTCAGCCTGCACCAGGCCAGCCTGCCACCACTTTTCACGGCCCCTCTGGTCGGCCCGGTTGCCCAGAGATCTCTGCCCTCTCACTCAGGCCTGGGTTGGCAAACGCAGGTCAGGTGGCTCAACCACTGCTCTGTTCTTGGCCTCTGGAACTCTGGTGGCCTTGGCTCCCTCTATCCTGGCCAGCCACTGGAGGCTGGAGCTAGAAATCTGCAGCCCTGGCCAGGCCCAGGACATCCTGTATCTGGGACGCTGCCCAGGTGTGTGGGCATTGCCACCTGCCAGGCCAGGGGCCCACCGAGCTTGGGACCCTGCCTGGTATAACCAGTGACAGTCCCGTGGGCTCTCATCAGCTGGGTGCAAGTGGCTGCTGCTGTGGTGGGCTTCTCCATTCAGTGATGTCCTATCTAGAAAGCCCACTGAGACCACCTGGCCCAGCCCCTTCATTCCACTGTTGGGGAAACTGAGACCCAGGGAGAAAGGTGGCTTGCTCAGGACTTCAACAAAGCCAGGTCCAGGAACCAGGTGTCCTGCTTTCCGATTCAGCACTTGTCCTGCCCCTCCCGGCCCAGTTTCACAAAGTGCAGAGGGCAAAACTGGGTGCTCTGGGGCCCCACGGAGAGAAACCCTGCTCTGCTTCCCTGGGAGCTGTGCTCTGCAGTCCCCCTGAGAGAGCACTGCCGGCCAGAGCAGGTGGCCCCCAGGCACTGACCAGAGAGCTGCACGGGGAGGTTGGAGAGTCCCGGAAGTTTTCCTGGATGAAAGGCTGTGAGGTGGGTGAGGCCTGCCTCAGACACGGGCCTCCAGAGGCACTGACAGACCCAGGAAGGAAGGGGACCTTTCAGGCTGAGGCAAGAGACGGGCCTAGGGGTAGAAGCAGAGGCCTCGAAGGACAGAGAGGGCCCTGTGGGTGGTCTGAGAGTTCTGCCACAGTGTGGGGACCACCAAGGCGTGGCTGCTCCTCGTCTCTGTGTTCCGGGGAATGTCCCTGGTGCTTCTGTGGCAATCCAAGCCTGTTTCCCAAGATGGCTGTTAAGACACTGCCCACACTGCCAGGACAGCCCTAGGGGATGGTACCTTTCCCACACCCAGCTCAGCTCCTGCCCAGAGGGAGCTGCTGCCCACACGTGTCTCCTCCCCCCTCGGAGTGGGACCCTGCTGGGAGGTGTGGTCCCTTTGCAGTGGTCACCTGGCCACCTGGCTCTCCTCTGGGCAGCCTGGCCCTCCCCGTCTGTCGGTGCCTGGCAGAGTGTCTGTGTGCTGGAAGTGCTAACCGGTGTGGGCCTGGCTCCACCCTGAAAGGCTGCACCTGGATGCCCCCCAGCTCCACCCTGTCCCTCCGTCGGGAGCCTGGGCAGCCCGGACAACGAACATGGCCCTGCTCTCGAGCGGCTTGCAGGTGCAGAGCAGAGAAAGCGTGGATGTAACTCACGGCAACGTATGCCAGACAGAGGTTGTTTCTGCAAAGTGCTACGTGACAAGGAGAGAGAGCATTCAGCTGTGAGACCCAGATGGACTTCCTCAAAGAGGTGGCCACCACTCACCCCTGAAGAGTCGTCAAGAGACACAACGAGGCTCTGAGCCACAGAAAAGACGAGGTGCTCAGAAGGGCCTGGCTTTGCGAGGACTTCGACTGAGGGGCTGATGCTGAGAGGAGCAGGCACCGAGAATGAAGGAGCTCAGGTGGCCTGGCGGGGAGCCAGGGAAGGGTGAGAAGCAGGCAGGTGTGGGATGGAATTTGGGGAAATAATCCCCTAGAGCTACCGCGTCAAGAATGAGGGGCAGAGATGAGAGCAGCTGCTGGGCAGTGAGCAGGAGACAGCAACGGCCAGGGGAGCAGAGGACCCAGGGCGACGGGCAAAAGGTGCAGCTGAGGAAGGAGATGCCAGGGATATCTAGAAGGTGGAACTGACAGAATTAGTGACCATCTGGATGGTGGGAATGGGGACAGGAGGGGACAAAATTGCTAAAGAAGGAGTGCCGTGACTCCAGAGGGGGATGACGGGAGAGGACAAGCTTGGGGAGCTCAGGAAAGAGATCGGACCTCAAGATGGCAATTGGGAGTCATGAGGTAGAAGTGGAAGCCGAGGTGTGAGGAGTGACAGCAGAAGGGGCAGGCCCCTGGGTATGAGGAGCCCACCCTCCCCACCCCCACACCAGGCTGCTCCCCACTTTTCCCTGCTGCCCAGGCCTCTACCTCTCACTATCTGCCTGCTTTATGAACACCCTCCCAATTTCCATGGCAACACCCTCTCCACTCTGCCCCACAGGCATGGTGTCTGCTCCCCTAGGGGAGCTCACAGCCTAGTGCCTGGTGACACCATTGTGGCCATGGAGGCCAGGAGACTCACCCCCGACCTCACCCCACCATGCTGACCTCATCTGCCAGCATGCCCTCCCTGGATGCCAAGCAGATTGCTCCCTAATCCGTCCCTTCTCCTCCACGGCCACCCTCAGCCAGTCCTCTGTGTCCAACCCATGGCAGACTTTTCACACACAAGAAATTGACCATTATTGTGTTAGGTCATTGAGGTGTTGGGCCCATTTGTCACTGTACCATCGCCCAGCCTATCCTGACTAATACAAGCCCTGTGCGGAGGTGGCCCCATACCAAGCTCCCGCTTGTCCTCTGCTTCTCCCAACTGTGCACATCACCAGCACCCCCCTCACCCCCGTCCCTCTGAAGCTGCCCTCTCCTCTGCTGCTCCGAACCCAAAAGCCCCACCTCCCCTCACTGGTATTGTCATTTCTCCCAGCCTTTCTATCTCCCCAGCTGAACTGTGAGCCCCTGAGAGCTAGACTGGGCCTGAGGCCCCTTTGTGTCGCTCAGAGAACCAAACACCCTGCTGGTCATGTGGGAACGGAGCTAAGAGGCACTGCGAGTGACTAAGTCACATAAAATCCCCATTGGCCGGCCTGCGCTGCTTTCTCCGCTCCGTCCTGCCTCCGGATGCACCGTGGGGGAGCAGGAGAAAGCCATGACAGAGAGACGGAAAATATTCCTGGTATTGTTCTAAGGCCACAGCCTGTGGTTGTGGAAGGAAGCGAAGGGGGGTTGGGTGATGGGGAGGAGAGGTTAACAAGATTAAAAAAGCCATAATGAGACCACAGCACAAACCCTGCAATTATGCTCCCAAATTTAATCAAAATGGCTTCCCGCACTGGGCCTGTAACATATCTAACAGGGCCGTCAGGTTCTGCCTCCCAGGCCCGGCACTTGAGATACCGCAGAGCCCAGAGCCTCTGCAGAGCTCGGGGCGGGGGCGAGCCCTGCCTGCCAGCACCCCCGCCCCTCAACCCTCATCCACCAGGACAGGCTCCTGGGGCTTGACGCGGCTTAGACAGCCAGGTCTCCAGGGAAGCTCCTCCTCCCTGTCACCTCCCCTCTGCTTCATAGCAGCAGCCCACCCCCTTCACAGCACCCAGCTCCACGGCTACCTCCCCAGAGCAGACTTTCTCTATATCGCCAGCCGACGGCTGTGGCCTCAGACTCCTTCAGACAGGGCTTCCTCAGGGCTCCCCTAGGGCGGCCCCTTTCTTAGTCACTCCCTACAAGCAGATCTGGCCTCACCATGAGATCTGGCCTTGGCTGGACCATTGACCTTCTTGAGACCAGAAGGTTTTTCCTCCCAATGGTTTTGGCCTCCCCTGGCCCGTGTAGGTCAACACCTGGGGCAGGGGCAGTTAATGCTCACTGAGGGGCTCCATGTTCCCCTGTTTCCCAGCCTTCCTGTGAAAGGGTTGGGGCCATGCAGCTAGTTCCGGCCGATGGACTATGGCTTCCAGATCAAAGTAAGAACAGCATCCTTTCTCCATCTCTCTCTTCCCTGGTCCTGGTGATCCTGGACTGCGTGTATTTTGATTGGTGTACCTACAAGATGAAGAAGGCTCCCCAACCCACATTGGGCCCTCCATGAGTGAGAAATCATTCGTTATTGTGTTAAGCCGCTAAGAAGCCATGGCTCATTTGTTAGTGCACCATAGCCCAGCCTATCCTGACTAATACAAACCTGTCATGGAGAGCCTAATGAAAATATTTTCAGGTCACGTCCAATCAAACAGAAGAAAATGAGATGGCATAGGTGCCCCAAGTCAGGAAACTTGAGCTCTGGTTGTGCCTCTGTCAACCAACTGCTGTGTAAGTTGGGCAAGTCTCTTAAGCTCTGTGGGCCTCGTCCTCTGTCCTCTGGTGAGGACGGGATAAAATGGTGTCATTCATTAAGACAAGAGATACAGGAGGAGGATCAGGCTGCTGGGGAAAGACGTTAGTTCCGTTTGGGACCTTTCAAATATGAGATGTCAGTGGGGCGTTTTATAGACACAGAGTAGGCTCTGAGGCCAGAAAGAAGGATGGCGCTGGAAGTCATGGGTAAAGCAGTAGTTGAAGTCCAACTGGTGAATGAGGTGGCTGAGGAAGGGGACATACAGAAAAATAAGAGAAGAATGCTCTTTGTAAAGTGAAGATGAAAGCACTCAAGTCCAGAGACATGCAGTAACTTGCCCAAGGTGACACAGCAAATTAGTGCCAGAGGTGGAGCTTGAACTCCGAACTCTTGCCTCTAACTCCGGGTCTCCACCCTTTTTCAGCACAGAGAAGCTGGGAGCCTGGGGTGGTGAGATAAGGTAACTAGTGAACGCTGGGATATTAATCGCCAGTGTATCTCTGGTCACTTCTGTGGAACACAGTTTCCCCATCTGTAGAATAAAAGTAGTGTCAACTGTTGTTGTGTGGGGCTTTCCGATTTATCAGCCACCTTCGTAATGGTCATCTCATCTGGCTCAAAACCACCCTTTGGGGAAGGCAGGAACACAGGTAGACTACGGCTCAGAGAGATGAAGTGATTTTCCAGAGGCGAGACTGAGCCCTGATCCCCTGGCTCTGTGTCGGGTCCCCATCTCACTGAGCTCCCTCTTGGAGGACCATGAGCAGGTGCCCCTCTGTCCAGACATTGCAGACCATGTGTTTCCTGGAATTTGGTAGATGATTCCAGGACAATGGGAAGATGATTGGAGGCCACCTTGAGGGATAACGTGACAATGGGCTTCTTAGCCTCCCTGGCAGGGGAAAGGGCCGACTCAGGGATGTGGTGATGTTGTGATTTATAAGAACAAATACATATTTGGTCTTTATCTGTTTCTGGCACAGACCTTCTAAAACCACCAGAATTTCCTAAATGAGGAGAGTGAGAAAGGTGTCTTTTGTTATGTTAATGAGTGACTTTTGGAAAGCATCTAGGTAAACTAAGAATGGACCCAGCTTTGGGATTAGAGGATTGGAACTCTCAGCCCCACCCCCTGACCTCCTAGAAGGGGAGAGGGGCTGGAGGTCAAATCCATCGCCAATGATTTAGTCAACCAGGCCTAGGTAACAAAGCCTCCATTAAAAACCCCACAGGAGGGGCTTCAGAGAGCTTCCAGGTTGGTGAGCCATGGAGATTTGGGGAGAGCGGCAGGCTCAGAGAAGGCATGGAAGCCCCACACTCTCTTCCATCCTTCGCCCTATGCATCTCTTCCACCTGGCTCTTCCTGAGTTATATAACTTAGTAAGTAAAATGTTTGAGTTCTATGAGCCGCTCTAGCAAATTAATCAAGCCCAGAGAGGGATAATGGGATCCCTTGATTTATAGCCAGTTGGTCAGAAGTACAGGTGACAACCTGGATTTCCAATTGGTGTCTGAAGTGGGGACGAGTGGCGGGGAGTTTTGTAGGACTGAGCCCTTAACCTGTATCTCTGACTCTATGTCCAGGCAGATAGTGTCAGAACTGAGCTGAACTGTAGGACACCCAGCTGGGGTGGGAGAATTGCTTGGTGTGGGGAAAAAACCCACACATGGGACCCAGTGTCAGAGTCGGAGATGCTGGCCCAAGATCAAGCGTCGGCTGGGTGAGCATGGCCCGGGCCCAAACAGGAGTGCAGTGATTTCTGGGCTCTAGAGGGGTCGGGGGTGAAAACTCTCTGAGACAACACCAAGGACTTATGGCATTTTGTCAGCCAGGTGCCAAGCTTTTCCACAAAAGCCTGTTCTAAGAACAACTCGAAGAAAAGGCTTCCAATCCGTCCCATCCCATCCGAGAAATACAAATACAGGTTGAAGACACTCCCCATCCGTGCCCTCAAGGGGAGGGAAGAGACAGCAGGAAGGGCAAAACGCAGAATTTCCGCCTAGAAGACCCAAATCAGGGACTGATCCAACACTTTCCAGCTGTGTGGCCTTGGGCTGGTTACTTGGCTTTTCTGAACATCATTTTCAAAACAGAGCTAATAATACGACTCAATCTCCCTATCTCCGAGGGTGGTTTTGAAAATCAAAAAAGACCTTCTTTGACAAAGTGCTTTGTAGATTGTTACCGAGAAGATAAAATAAGCACTTAATTCTTTGGGATACAAGGCAGATGGTCCTAAGTGCTGTTAGAGAGGCACAGATAGGGGCTACGAGAGAAAGGAGAAGGGGCAGTTGGGACCAAGGAGGAGGCTAAAGGGACGAGGTAAGATGTGGAAATGCAAGGATGGGAACAATCCCAACAGACAGAAATGGCAGAGAAAGGGTATTCCAGCGGAGAACAGAGTGAGCAAAGGTCTAGAGGCCAGAAGCGATGGAGCCGTTTCCAGAGACAGTACAACAGGCTGTCAGCATTTGTAGGGCCCGCGAGAGATAGCACTGCAAGTGTGTCTGGGGAGGTGACAGAGTGCCTTGAACGCCAGGCAGAGGCATTTGGACTTTATTTGGTGGAGGGGTGTGTGTGGAGGGGGGTGTACGGTAGTTCTCAGTGTGGTCCTTGTACCAGCGGCAATAGCCACACTTGTTAGAAATACAAATTCTCCGGCCTCACCCAAGACCCACCAAAGCAGAAACAGAGGGTGGGCCCATGAATCTGGGTTTTCTCAAGCCCTCCAGCGGATGCGGACACCTCCCAAGTGTGAGGCCCCGTGGTATAGCGGGTGCTGTCAGCGCCATACTTTGTCCCCGGCCCCGCCAGCTTCCATCCACCACCATTGGAATCCCTTCAACCATGGGCTTTCTGTGGTCACGGCAGCCCGCCTCGTCCAGGCACAAAAAGACTGGGAGGGCCAGGAATCAGCGTCCTCAGGAAGCAGCTGTCACCCGACCGTTGACAGAAGTTGTGCAGTAACACTCCAGCCCCCCGGCCCCTCAGATGGTGGGGCTGGGAGGGGGTTCCACTCTCCATCCTTGGCAGGACGGAGCCTCAGTGCCCACGGTGGTCACTGCAGTACCAGCCCCGTCGGCACTGGGCACCTTCCTTCCCTGCCTCCCCTCCCCACTCCTGATGGTGTTTTCTGGGACGCTTCCCCAGTGAAGCCCGGCCACTGCAGTCCTCGGCTCTGCTTCTGGGGAACCCAAACCGAGTCCGTTTGTGTGTGTGCACACACGCTTGTGTGGTGCCAGGGCAGGGTGGGGTGGGCGATGGCTGACCTGGCCCAGGGGGTGGCCGTGGCAGAGTGGCCTAGAGATCAGACACGGGAGGAAGGCGCACTGGGGAGACGTTGGCAAGAACGAGGCGGGTGAGTGAGGGCTTGGAGAGGGACGGGGCGTCCCGGAGGAGGGAAGGAGAGGCACGTTCCTCCTAACGCACAGTCGCCAAGACTGGGTCCCTGACTGGGCGTGGGGCACGAAGTGCAGAGGGAGCCCAGCCTCACTCCAGCATCTTGTCATCATCCCCATTTCCTTGACACAGAAGCAGGCCTGAGAGCTAAGTGGCCCTCCCCAGGCCAGGCCTCAGAGCTGGTCCAAGATCTGCCGTCAGAACCCAGGCCTGCCAGACTAGAGCCAAATGCAGCCCGCAAGCCAGCCAGCGACCTGGGGCCGCAACTGCTGTTGGTGCTGCTCTGCCTTTCATAGCTCTGGAGACTCTGCCGTGAGCTCTGGACCCAGGAGGGGCTCGCTCCTCCAGCGAGCGCTGCGGCCTTCCTCAGCCCTGCAGCCCAGGCCTCAGAACAAGCAGCGGAGTGTCCGCAGCCGGGCAGCCTGCAGTCACCAGGCCTGTAAATCTGGGCAGTTGGCTTGTCGTCTTCCTGCCTCGGTTTCCTCACCTGTAAACAGGAATAAAAATTCTTCACATTAAGATCTTAGGTTAGTGCTCTTGTTGGTGTCGCGGTGGTTCTTGTTCTTGCTCGTTACAGCACTAAGTTTGGAGACAATGGACCAAACACAACTCCTTACCCGGTCACTGATGATGTTTGTCATCCGGTTAATAAGTGGCAGAGCCGGGACTCAAAGCCAGGACTGGCTAATGCCAGAGCCTGGGTCCTGAAGCCCCCGTGCTGTGTAAGGGAATGTAGTCATACCGTGCAAGTCACACCCAAAACCGTGCCAGAGTTTTGTTCAGCCTGTTCTTTTTTAACCTCAGAGCCTTCTTTCAAAATCTGCCTATTGACGTGGTTCCAGAGAGTGCAAGTTGAAGAATGTTGTTCTAGCAGAGTGTCCGCTGTGGTGGCAGAGAAACAGTGTCCTTGGATTGAAATCACGTCACAGAATTTGGGTTCTGGGGCTGGCTCTGTTGCTACACGCCTCTGTGACCTTGAGCAGGTCCTTTTCTCCTCACCGCCTCAGTTTCTCCATCTGTAAAATGGGTACACAAGTCCCTGCCTCTCTTACAAGGCTATGGGGAGACACCATCAAGAAGCATTTCTGGTCCGGCTTGTGCTGTGTGATAGCGGGGAGAGAGGCGCGTGGGAGAAATAGCCGCTGCCCTGGAAGCCTGTAGTCCTCCCATAGGGAAGGGGGTGTCAGAGGAGAGGCCAAGCGGGGGAAGGAATTTCTATTGGGCCTTTACTGAGTGTCGGGCACTGGGTCAAAGGCTTCCCCCTCATGCAATTGTCACAACTGCCCTGTGAGGTTGGGGATAGTCTTCCCATTCACAGAAGAGGAAAACAAGGCTCAGGGAAGAAGGACAAATTGTCAGGACTGGTAGAGCAAAGATTTAGGCTCCAGTTGGTCTCCAAAGTATGGGCTCTTTCTGCCATGCCACCCTGCTTCTCCCTTGGGGTCTCCCAAAAGATTGGGTGAACCACGCTTGGGAGGCAGCAGGTGCTGGGCACTGGGACCCCCGAGGAAGATGACACTCCTGCAGAATGGAGTGACAGGTACAATGACATGAGTACTAGATGCCACGGTAACCGAGAGGAGGGGGCCCCTGAATCACTGGGACGAGGTGGAGATATTGGACTGGGGTCTTGAAGAATTCGAAGTTTTCCAGATAAAGAAAAGACGGTCCTTCAGAACAAAGGGAGTTGCAGATACATGGCAGGCAGACGTCAAACAGCCGGCCCCTTGAGGAACCGCAAGTGGGTCTCAGTTACTGAGAGACGGCACGAGTGGATAGGCATAGCTCTTCAGCAATTGACCAGCCACGTGGCTTTCAGCAAGTTACTTCACCTTCTGAGCCTCAGTTTCTTATTTTGTTCAATGAAGACGGTAATGCCTAATTCACAGGGTTGTTGGGCTTACGTGGGAAAAATGTGGAAGAACTTTACATACATTGTTCTCACTTAACCCTTACAATCTTGTGAGCTGAGCTGGTGCTCTCCCAGCTCTCCCACTTGTGCAAAGGATCAGAGGGGGAAGGAACTTGCCCAAGGGCACACAGCCAGAAGTGGCAGATCCAGGATTCAAAGCCAGGCAGCCTTATTCCAGATCCTGCCTTCCTAACAACTTGTTATATTGACACAAAAATCTGAAATAAAATATGAGCAAAGAAAACCAGCTGTGAATGAAAACATTAATGGACTCTGATCAAGTAATTTTTATTCCAGGAATGTGGACGTGATTCCATATCAGGAAATCTGTTAATGCAAGACATGGCATCAACAGGTTCAAGGATAAAAGCCATAGGCCTATTTCAAAAGAAAGGGTAAGGAGATTTAATAAAGTGCTACATAAAGATCTCCTTTAAGAAAATGTTTAAGTAAATTGTAAATGACCTACTTGATTTAAAAAAAAAAAGCTTTCTCAAATCAAACAGCCGACGTGATACCTATTGGTGAAAAACTAGAAGTATTCTGTCAAACTTAGGAAAAAGACAATGATCCTTAAAATACAGCCATTATTTAACTCCCTTCTGTCAGCCTAGGCAGATACAGTAAGACATGAAAAGACATAAGCGGCGCAGCTCTTGGAAGGGAAGCGATACAATTACAGATGGTAAAATGGCCTATCTAAAAAATGTCTCAAAAAGAACCCCTGAAAACCTATTAGAACTAATAATACTCAAAAGACTAAGTGCAAAATAAAACATTTTTAATTACTTTTTCTATGGACCAAAAAACCCGGTAAGAATATAATAATATTTGGAAAACAAGATCCAATTCACAATAGCCACAAATATTGTAAACGTGAATTACTTTAAAAATAAATGTGTAGGACAACATGAAGAAATGAGAAAACATTTCAGAGATGTAAAGACTTGAATAAATGAGAGCTGCAGCATATTCCCAGAGCAGAAGACTTACATATTATGACAATGTTCATTCTTCCCCAAATTGATAGATGTTAAACGTAATTTTTTTAAAAACCACGAAATCTAGGCCTTGATCAAGTTATTCTAAATTTCTAAATTATTTTACATTTCATCTGGGAAAAATAAAGAGGCAAGGCTAGCCAAGAAGGTTTGTGGAATTAAGTATAATGAAGGGAGACTTTTCCTACAAGAAATGCAGTATGGTACGAAGTTATAGTCATTATGAAACACTCTGATCGTAGCACGAGAATTGCTGGGTAGGTCAATGGAAGAAAAAAATACCTTGAAAGCAGAGCATAGGACATAAATGTGCCAAGTTCATAAGTAAAGTCAGGAGATGATAAGGTGGGGATGCCCATCGGCAGGGAAAGGAAAAGTTACAGATTAACTGATGTGAGGCAATTGGTTAACTAGTTAGAAAATTAAATAAATTCAGATCTTCACATCATACTTGATGCCAAAATAAATTACTGAGGATTAAAGAGCCAAATATAAAAAGCAAAGCCGTAAAAATCTAGTCAAAAACAAAGATAAATATCAGCTTTTATAATAGGAACAATGAAAGCTCTAGAAGCATAAAACTATGAAAGTAAAAAGATAAAGAAAAATGAATACATTTGACCTAAGGAAAACTGAAATCTTCCAAAGTCTCAGAAACATGATAAACAAAACCAAAAACTTCATCACAAACTTGAAAACATTTGTAATAAATAAGACAGAAGGATTGATCTTAATATATAAAGAGCCAGTCAAATTGATAAGAAAACAACTCAACGCCCATGGAAAAATTAACAAAATATACACAGAAAATTCACAGGAGAAATGCAAATTATGATCACAAAAATGCAAATAATTAAAAATAGACCGTAAATAATTTTTAAATCGTGCTTAAACTTTTAAATTAGCGAAGACTTTTTAAAATGATACACTCTGTGTGGACACAGATATGCGTCAACAGCGCCTCGGCAGACTAGAAAGCAATCGGATGCTGTATTGAAGAATCCCTAAGAGCTCCTTTGACCCAGCAAATTCTCTTTCAGGAATCTAATTGTCAGAATTTGCGGCAAAGATTTATGTATGTAAAACAATACTTTTTACGGAATTATTTATAATAGCAAAATTTTGGAAACCACATAAATGTCCAACAACATATTACGGGAGATGGTGAATGAATTATATAGTATAGTCACACAATAGAACACTATATAGTCTTTTTAAATAATGCCTTTGAAGAACATTTAAAGACGTAAAGAGGAAATGTGACAATAAAATATTTGGTGACAGAATACATTCATAGTTACAGTAGGATTCAAATTTTCTATTCTTTAGCACAAAACGAATGCTTTAAGGATTATGGATTGTTTTGTATTTTTGTTGTTGTTCCTGTCTGTATTTTTCAGATTTCTAACAATAAGCACATAGTCTCTTCATGATTTTTTTAAAAGCGTATAAGATTACACCCTGACCTGAAATCAAGTGATAAGAGATAAGAAAGCCCTTTGACGAGTCCAAAGTCCTTGATGTGTTGTTATTTTTATGACAAATATCCTGGTGACATAACAAGTGTCTAGGAGAGACCCTTCTGAGCTGTCACTCACACACAATCAATTCTGGCCTCAAGATTGTGCTGCAACACATGGATCGCAAACTGCGTTCGCTGCTGAGAGGACAGCTGGCTTTTCTTGGCCGCTCCTCCCTGTCTTCCTTCTGCCCTGCTCCGTGCTTGTTAGCTCTTCTCTGTAGTGGCAACATCACTGCTGTTATCACCGTCTTTTCAGGAAGAAATACAGAAGTTGCTCTCTCACGTGCACACACAGACACGCACACACACACAGACACAGACACACACGTACACAGTCAGCCCTTCCTTGCCTTCAACCAACAGGCAGCATCAGCCAGATTCCCATTTCCTTAATAAGAGAGATGAACCTGGCCGGTAAATGACCTTCGTCTGTCCTCCTTCCCGCCATCCAGCTGGGCTCGTGCCCTGCCCTGGAATCTGTGCATCCCAGCCTTGTTTCACTTGGCCACCACCTCTATAGTTTTCCAAACTCGGAAGGGGAAGCCCATAGACCAAGATTGTAGTTCTGGGTCTGCTACCAGTTTGACGGATGACTGGAGGCAAATAGCTTCCCCTCTCGGATCCTTAGAATTCTCATCTGGAAAATGGACCAGTTGGAAGAAACCATCTCTGAAGCTTCTCCAACACTGCCATGCTGATGGGTAAATTTCTCTGGAGAGGGCAGAGAGTCTGGTTCTCCTTGGTAGTTGCACACAGGATCCATGCAGGGATGGGCATCTCAGTGATGTCCATGGTACCTACGGATGTGGAGGTGACCTACGTATCCCTCACCTGGAGAAAAGATAAGGAAAACGTGGTGGGTGCATATTTTAGAAGACTCTGCAGCAACTGGAAGCAAACGGTAGAAATACATAAAAAAGAAAAAGCTAGAACACAGTGAAATCAGTGGCGCCATATGTAACGCGTCTCAGCGGGGTCTCTGTGGAGGAAGGAGAGGATCTCGTGATGTGCACGGCATGGAACTGGGGGCCCCCAGACTGCTCACCTCGCCTTAAAATCCTGCCTCACGGAATCACTCCTGTGGGTCTTCAGAGCTTGTTTGTTTGCGAGACACAGATCTGATCAGAAGCGGTCCTGGTTCCACAAGAGAATCTGAGGCAACCGTACGATACTGGATAGAAACTTTCGCACTATTCTGTGCCTCTCACCTTGGGCTCTTACCCGACTGGGCCCCTCTGCTTCCCAGTGTACTTTATTCCGGTTCCTTCCAGAACCACTTGGAAATGGACTTCTTGTCCTGCCTCCTGCACCCGTCCTGATTCTTAGACAGCATGTCATCCCTTCTCCATCCCCAGAGAGCCCTCGCACGGGACCAGTTCCCTAAGGAGGGAAATAATCTTGGTCCCCCCTCAGCTGAGACCTTCAAGGTTCTCACCTGCTAGGAGATGGACGAGATTTCAGAAGGGGGCAGGGAAAGAGGGCAGAGGGGGTGGCAGAGGGCAACAAAGGCAAACATGGCTGACTCCTCTGAGAGCACAAGGGCAGCCTCAGGAGCGGAGGGTGAAGCCAGCCCTGCTGGCGCGGCATGGCTGCCAGGACGGCCAGGACTGCAGTCCCAAGCGTTTCTAATGTTAATGGGCTTGAAAGTGCCAGCCTTGCTCATGAGTTAATGTTCCTTTAAAATTACCTTGGACAAGAACCGCAACAGGGCTTCAAGAAGTCTCTCCCCTTATTAGGGGAAGGAGAAAAAAGAAAAACCTTGTTCAAATAATAGGTGGAGCCACAGGGAAGAAAGACAGATCATTTGCATATTCCCAGAATAGAGTTACTGGATCAAAAGGCATGAGCCTCTGTAAAGTGTATCTTATATATTATGCAATCGCTTCCTAAAAAGACAAAACGATAATGCCACCAGCTGTGGTTGACTGTGCCAGTCTCACCACTACCTCGCCAGCATTTGGTGGTATCGTTTTAACACTGTTTTTGCTAGTTTGGTGGACAGGAGGTCAGTTCCTCTTCCTCTCATTTTTTTCCATTCAGCAAGCTTTCGATGAGCACCCTCTCGGTCTCGGGTACTTGATTGTCCTGGGCAGTACTGAGATGATGAAGCAAGTCCTTACTCTGAACTGGCATGCACCCTTGCTGAGGAGACAGAGGGAATGAAGGCGCCTGGGAGGGGTAACAGTGTGAAGTGTCGGGATGAGAACAGGCAAGGCTGGGATCCCAGGGGCCAGAGGTGTCTAGACTCTGCTTGTGAGCACCCCTGCCCAGCCCAGGGCTGCCAGGCTGGAGCAAGCTTGCAGGAGAGTCTACCAGTTCCACAGGCTCGAACTACTCCTAAGGGATTAGCCTCCCAGGCTCCAGCTCCAAGATGCAGCCTCACGGCACCTCTGGGAGATAACCAGGACCCTCCCTGAACCCCAATTCTGGAGAACCTTCCGCAGCGAGAACACTGGGCTGGGGACAGTGAAACTCAGTTCTAGTCTTCACTCTGCCAAGGACGTGCCCCATGCCCTTGGCAAGCCCCTCCCTTTCCAAATGGCGGGGTAGGGGTACTTGCATGCGTGTGTCTAAGACTTTTTGTCTTCCCGTTTGGGGAAGAAAGCCTTGTCTTCAAACACATCAGGCCAGTAAGCTACGATCCAGTCAGTCCCAGAGTCAAAGCAACAGACAGTCCACGACTTCATCCTGAACCAAGGGAGATGGTTTCTAAAAGGGAAGATGTCAAAGGGGGAGTTTCTAAGAAACATCGCCTAAGAAGAACAAACTGCAGATAAAAGGGCCTGATAATTATTGATCACTTACTATGTACTAGTTGCTAGTTCCCTGTAGGAAGGTTCTGGCAAGTGTTATCTCTAATCCCACCACAGCCCTATGAGATAGTCGTCCTTATCCACATCCTGCAGATAAGGAAACAGAGGCTCAGAGACTGAATCACTTGTCCAGGACCCCACAGGCCGAAGGTGGCTGACCCAAAGTGCCGCTCTTTTCTGAGCAAACCGACTAGCTCAGACTCTGACCAGGCTGAAGCTGGCTCATGGACGTGTGTCACTGAGCCTGTGTGAGGCTTTGAAAATAGGAAATTTTTACAGAAATCCAGCTTCTGTATGGGAAAATTGAGAAATCTGGCGCTCCACAGCTCTTGTTCCACACGGCACCGAGGAGCTGGGCAGCGAGCAGGCCCAGACCTTTGGACAAGCCTCTAGTTAGCCAGATGCCTCTCCAACTTGGCACCTGGCCCACCTCGCTCCGTGTACCTGCTGGGCTCCTCCAGGCACGCTGTGCCCGTGACCCCTGCCTACCTGGGGGAATCTTCTTGACCCTGCATCTACCCAGGAGAAAAACCCAGAGAATGAAGGCGGGGATGACCTCTGCCTCCAGCTCCCTGCCTTTTCTGCCTCCTGGGCAACTGCTTGGATGTATGAGGTATGCAGAGGGCCCATAGCGCCAGCTGAACACCCCAGCTAGTAAGCTCTGCCCGTTTACACAAAGAAGGCCTGGGAGTTATCAACCAGGAAACCTCAGGGGACACTGTGAGCTGGGCCTGAAGTCAAAGTGCTTGGGCCCCTCAGCTGTGTAAGTGCAGCCCCTGCAGAGGCCTAGCCCCAGCCTGGAGCCTTTCATCCTTGGCAGACAATTATCTGAGACCCCTGGTCTAACTTCAGGGAAGCCTGGATTAGCACAACCACTCTCCTCCCACATGCACATTGGAGAGAACGGAGCCTCAGAATGGACCGGCCTGAGATTCAGCCCGGAACACTGCCATTTACTGCTTCAGTGGCCTTGAGACGGTCTCCAGCTCAGTTTCCCCATCTGTAAATGGGGCCCAGGAAGCTAATGCATGTGATCCTACAGTGCCATTTCAGTGTGAACTCTGATGGAGCACATTCCCAGACCTGGAGGAGGAGGGACAGTCTGGGGCTCGTCAACGGTCAAAGTAAGCAGAGGGACTAGATGGGAGCTCCCAGGCCTGGGTGGGCATTAGGATCACCCGCAGAGCTCCACGGAGGCATAAACTCCCTGACCGTGGCCTTGGAGAGGCTACAAGGGGCAGCCGTAAAACAGTGCAGCGGGATGGAAGGCGTCATAATTTTTCCCATTAAAATTTATGGAAGGAGTTTTCAGTTAACGACTTTTCATTTAGCAGCAGAGTTTTCAGGAACCAATTTCAGTCATTAAGTGAAGGACTGGGCATCTGACTCTGATATCCGGGCAGAGCAGCAAATGAACCGGCCTCGGTAATAATAATCACCATCCCTGAGTGGCTTCTGTGGCAGGAGCCTTACATATACGCTGTCATTTCAACTTTCCAATAGCCACAAGCGCCCAGGATAGCGAAGAGGTCAGCCTCGATGCAGTCATTGTGCAAGCGAGGGAGCTGACGGACAAGGGCACGCCGTCACCCCAAGGTTACCTGGTTAGCCAGCGGCAGATTTGGAACAGGTTCTCACTTGGTTCCCAAACCGAGCATCTTTCCTGGTCCCCTCTGATGCGTTCCTGAGGAGGGCCCTCCTGCCCCCTGGCCTGTCCCCTAAAAAGAGGCCATTCGGCATACGGACCACAGACTGGGCTTTCAAGACTCATTCTTCGGATCTGTCAGAAGGAGCCCTCAGAACTAATGGCAAGCGGAGACAAAGGGAAAAGTACAACTGAGTTACTTTCAGCAAAGAGGAGGCACGTTCCAAGAGCACAGGGAGAGGAGGAGATGAGCTGGTTGAAGACAGCTCTGCCGAGTGGAGTCATCTGACGCTCTGGGCCTCAGTTTCTTCAGCTGTGAAGTGGGGAGGGCGATGTCCACCACACTTACTTAGTGCGTGGATTACGAGATAACATATGAGTAAATGTTGGGTAAACCAAGGATAAACTATTGTGCAGAAAGCCAGATTTTTCCAGAAGATTCTAGAATGCCCAAAGATTACTTATCAAGTTACAGGTTTGTTTTTATATTTCCAATCTATGCCTTGACTGGTATTCAACTTGCTATTTGACAGTAATTAAATCTACTGTCAATCACATAAACCTGTTGGGTTCAGCGAGTAAACTCAGGAGATCGTTCTAGACAGCGCTGTGTTCTCCCTGCCCGTCTGCTGATTTATGGGCCTGCCTTTAGTCGTCAGAATCAGAAGGAGCAGCTTACTGGAAAGGGGGCAGCGTCTACGCAGTGCTCCACGCTGATTTTAAAAGTTAGCTTGGTGTAGTGGTATTGTCCACTCTTCAGACCATTTTCTTTCTTCAAACGTGTTTCCATATCGTTCAAAACGAAGGAGGCCTAGCATTCACAGGGGGTAAGAAAATATATATACATAAAACAGCCTTATAACCATCCATTACCACGACCTATTTTACATGAACAATAAAAGTATTCTGAAAAAAACTGATTCACGGTAAATGGCTATGTAGAGTTATGTCAAAAGTTTATTTTACATAAAATTTTTAAAATCCTTAGGTATGTACAAATTTTAAGTGAGTTTGCCTAGGTGGTATTCCTGCAGGACCCACTTCAAGGAATGGGCTTGCGTTTTTAAGGAAATAAAACCAGTTCATCAATCAACAGGAAAGGAACACTGTCCTCTAAGGACCTACCCCGAGGGCCGACTGTGCAAATAAGGTTTGGATGTGCTTCTAGCCCAGTGACTCTTCTAAGTCACTCAAATATTCCTCCTGTAATAGCACCCTCCGGGCAGTCGCTTGAGGAGCCTGCTCTCCTTGGCTATGGCAACAGCCAACAGCAGCGCTGCCATGTGCACGTTCTCCATTCCAAACTCACGGAGCAGAAAGGGTCGGTCTCAGGGTCCCACTTTGAAGGTTTAGAAAAGAGATTAAATAAACACAGGCTCTCCTATCCAGGCTCTCTTCTGACGGTCAGTCAAAGTTATCCAGTCCATTATATTCTAGGCAGAGGAGTGGCTTTGGAAGAAAATAGCCAATGCTGAGGCCATAAGATGTCCATTTTCTGGCCTGGACTCTGGGCGTTGGTTTGTGTTTGGAAATCCCACTACCATGGAAGAAGAGTGACCTTCCTCAGGAAGGGAGCATCGTCTGCAGAGTCAGATTCTCTGGGTTCAGATGTTGGCTCTGTCTTTCATTAGCTGTGTGACCTTGGACATGTTGCTTAACTTCTCTGTGCCTCACTTCCCTCATTTGGAAAATAAGGAAAACAGGCTGATAATTTTCACGACTCCAGTTTCATGAGCACTGGTGGGTCTAGGTCAGGGGTTGGCAAACTTTTCTGTAAAAGTCTGGAGAGAAAATTTTTTCAGCCTTGAGGGCCATACATACGGTCTCTGTTGCAACTACTCGATTCTGTTGTTGTAGCACAAAGGCAGCCATAGACAATACGTACACAAAGGAGTGTGGCTGTGTTCCAATAAACCTTTACAGAAACAGGCAGCCCGCTGGATTTGGCCCGCGGGCTGTAGATGGCTGCCCCTGTGCTGGAGAATGTCAAAGCCGGCTTGAAGGAAGGGGCAGTGAGACCAGACAGAGCAGACGACAGTGACTGAAAAAGCTCTGAACACACGGGAAGGAGACTGAGGAGGCAGAAGGAGGGGGAGCTCCTGGACGCCATGCTGGCTGCCTGAGCCCTTGTCCTCTCCTGGCCCGGAATGCCTCCCTTCCCCAAGTGGCCTTCCCAAGTTCCAGTGCCTGGGGGCCCTCCCACCCCATCCACATCCTGGACGAGGGGAGGGACCCACATTCTGTGCTCAGGAGGGGACCAGGGTCAACTGCCTGGATGCAAAGCGTCCGGTGGGAGCCCCACTGTCCGAGAGCCCGTGGGGGCTGGCGTTCTAGTCCCACCTCTGCTGTGAACTTGCAGAGTGACCCCACGTCCGGGGAGTGAGGCAACTGTAGCCCCAGCGCCTCCCCTGCGAGCCAGAGTTGGGGGCCCCACAAGATGAGTCTGGGGACCGGAGGGCTGTGCCCAATCTGTGCTGTGCCCCCATCCCTCCCCGCAGTGGCCTCCCAGCCTTCTCCCCAGAGCGAAAGCACACGACCCAGCCCGCCTCTCCAGCACCCCCGGCTGAGCCCACAGCTTCTTTCCCTTCTGCGTGTGTATTCCCCTAGAGCCAGAGGGCCTTGGGGGTCATCCAGTTAGCCATCTTGAAATTGTGGCCCAGAGAGGGGAAGAGACTTCCCCCAGGTCTCACAGGTAGCTGTCCTGACTGACAGCCTGGGCCCTCCCTGTGTCCCTGCTTCGGAGGAAGCCCCACCCTCAGTCTCTGCGGAATGCAAACCACAGGAACTCTGCGGGCCTGGGCAGGGCCATTGCTGGCCCAAATGATGCTGTTGTGAGAATTATAAAAAGGTACCCCTCCCTCTACCCAAACAGAGCCCTTGCATGGCAGGTAGACTGCAGGAATTCAGGCCCCATTTGGCCACACAGCTGGATGCTTTGTGCAGTGAGCAACCTGCACAGCCTTACACGGAGGCCCTTGGCAAACTTGAGATCACAGACCCACGTGCAGATGTCAGGGACTACTCAGCTCCAGGCCATCATTGCCATAGGAGTACATGCCCAGTGTCATACTGAAAATCTGGATTTTCTTGTGAAATCTGCAGTTTGCAAATGCTGCCAAGGGATTCCTTTTTTTTTTTAAATATGATGCAGGCTGATCCTGTGCACAGCACACCGGACAAGTCTGTGGGCCGACAGATTTTACCATCCGACTACTCCAAACAGTACAGCTGTGAGATGACAAGAAGTGACTTGTCCAAGGTGACACCTCGAGCCAGTGACAGGCTGTCTTCCAGCCTCCCTGGTGCCTCTGACCCACACTGCGCCTCCGTTTCACAAGTCAGCATGAATCGCACACACACCTCCCAGCCTGGCCCGGTCGCCAGCTGATATTTTTACCAAATGTCACAGCAGTTTGCAGGAAGGCCCAGGGTCTGGCTTGAGCCAGTGAATTACGATCGCTTGCCAGAGAGCTGTAAACAGGATTCTGATTAATGAATTCCTTAATGGTCGGGCCCCGTGTGCAGACGTCTGAGTGTCACTCCAGCAGATACACAAGGAGGAGTTGGCTGGGCAGTGGGAAGATTTGTGTCATGTCTTTCCTCGGAAAGGGAGCTCCGAACCTGCTGGCCCCGGGCGCCGAAATAACCACCCCTCCCTCACCCCAGTTGCGCGCCTGCCCGCTGAGTCCCCGCCAGCTGACGTGTGCAGGAGACCAGGCAAAGCGGTGACGGAGCCTCGGGTGGAAATAGAATTGGCTGGCCTCCGCCGTGATCTCAAGAAACTTGAAAATGCCCTTATCTGAATCCAAACAAAGAGCCAAGGAGCTTCTCCCCCACACGCCTGCCTTGCGTCTGGTGGGCCCCTGAGGCCGGAGCAGGAAGCCTCGCTTCTCCTCCTTCTCGGTTGGAGATTGGGGACTCGGGCAGCAGGAGCCGGACACAAACTGGTCCAGACTCCCCTGGGATTTGGGAAGAATGGAAACACGGGAAGTCACTGACAAGGGAATGGTCCTGCTCTGTGACCTTGGGCCAGTCTCCTAACCACTCTGGACCTTGTGTCCTCCTCTGTGAAAAGAAAGGCCTGGAGCACACGATTCACTCAGCGCTCCGTGCTACAGCAGGTGAGGGCAGAGCTAAGGCCAGAACAGGAGCATCAAATAAACAATGTGGCCCGCTCCCGTCCTGTGCCCGGGGAACATCACCGATCAGTCTTGGCTTTCCTTGCCACTGAGCTGGGCCCAGCCCTCACGGCCTCTCCCGGGGCAGGACTCACGGCAGCCACCACCAATTGGTCACAGCCAGCAAGTGTGAGAAAAGGGGTTTGCTGTCCCCAGACCGGGATATTTGTCTTCTGCTTTAGTCAAGAGTGGCAACGTATGTGGCGGAAAGAGCACTGGACTGAGAGTCAGGAGCCTGGAAACCTGTCACGGCTCTGCCATCTGGTCTCTTGGGCAGGACACCAGGCCTCTTCGCGTCTCCTCCAAGCCCTTCCTGATCCGAGTCCATGGACCAGTGGGAGCAGAGTCTGTTATTATCCCGACAGCGGGCGGGCGAGGATCGGGCACTGTGTGAAGCTCTTCACGGCATTTCCTCACCTAGTCCTCCTGCTGCCTGACGAGAGGGGTTAGTGTCATCCCGTTTATGGAGGAGCACATCGAGGTTCAGATAGATGAAGTGAAAAAGCCCAGTGGGCAAGGAGGAAGCGTCCTAACAGTGAACCCAGACGTTGTGTGACAGATTACACATGTCCACAAAGTCTTGGAGGCTCCTCCCAGCAAGAGGTGGAATCTGGTTGCCCAGCCTTTGCATCCGGACTCGCCACGACCAGTGGAACGTGGCAGAGAGGGCACGTGTGCATCCCACAGCCTGGGCTTCCAAAGGCCTTACAGCTTCCACTCTGCCCCTCGGAATGCTGCCCAGGCTGCTGCTCTCCTGTACGGGAGGGTGAGAGGACAGTCGGAGAATACCGAGGCACCCCAGGAAACAGCCAGTGTCACACCCGCAAGCAACACCATGGTGGACCTGCCTGTCCTGCAGATCCTCCAGCCGACCCTCCAGCTGAAGCCCGCCAAGTGAGCAGCCCAGGAGAAACCAGCAGAGGTGCTGCCCAGCCAGCCCACAGAACTGTGAAAAAGACGTCACTTGGTTTTTAGAGTTGCTTGTTACACAGCGATAGCTGACTGACATACGATCTTACCCAACATCTGAATACTGTTGGTGACCTTTGATGAGAGGTGATCCAGAGCAGTGGGTAAAAGTGTGCAGCCAGACAGCCTGGCTTCAAATCCCAGCTCCACCCTTCGCAGCTGTGTGACCACAGGCAAGTCACTTTGCTTCTTTGTGCCTCAGTTTCTCCCTTGGTAAAATGGGGGTGATGATAATAGTACAGCTACCTTATTGGGTTGATGATTAAATGAGTCACTAGAAATAGTTGCCATGTGCCTAGAATAGTGCCTGGCACAGCGTGTTCTCTTATGTGCTTCCCAGGGAAGGGAAAATCCTAGGCTCACAGCCAGTCAGGGTCACTTACCCAGTGAGGGCTTCTGGGGACTGCGGCAGGAATCCTGTCAATCTGCTTCCTCCTATGTCCTCAATCCATCAGAGAGACTGAGCCAGGAGCCCCAGAAGCGCCGTCTAGGTGAAGGCCCCTCCAGAGTGCGCGACGTGTTGTACAACAAGCAGACTTGCATGGCGGCACTGGAGGCAGATGCTGTGGGTCCTATCTTCCCCAGATGAGCAAACCAAAACCCAGGGAAAGAACTAGCCCTTAGCCAGCCTCCTAATTCCTGGGTCAAGGCTTGTCCCTCAAGCCCACTAAGCCTTTTGGTCCTGGTGCTGAGGCAGCCATGGGGGTGCTACATGGAGCTCATTCCCCAACCTCAAGACTGGGGCAGAGGCAGACTTCCCGGGATTCGGTTATCCAGCCTTCCTTGGGGTGGGGTGAGGGCAGAGCCAGCCCCTCTCTGAGGCCTCCTGCAGCCAGAAACCCACAAGAAGCAGGATGGGCCAGATCCCAGGAAGAGAGCAGAGCCCTTGGGCCATCTTGGAAAGGGGGGCTCTGCTGCCTCCTCTCAGGCACTCTCCCTCTCCATCTTTCTCTTTCGTCTTTTGTCCCTGCTTGTCTAGCATCTCCTCTCCTTCAATCTCCATGAGGATAACCCTCCCTCTGTCCTTTTCCAGGGAGCTGAGCACCAGGCAGAGGGAAAACAAAATCTGAGATGTGCTGAACATGTACCTGGGACAACACAAACGTTCCCCCTTTAATTGACACAACAACCCCCAAGGGAGGCGTGTTATCCCACTGCCACAAGTGAGGCAGCAGGGCCCCCAGAGGCTAAGTGCCTTGCCCAAGAAGACACCCGTAGGAAGTGTCAGAGCTGGGATTTGAATCCAGACCCTCTGACTTCGGAGCCTCGGCCATTTCCACCACACCACCTGGCATCCTCAGGGGAGGCGAGAGACGGACTGGAAACTCCGGCGTGGAAACAGCAGAGTGGAAACTGCATTAATGAAAGGAGAGAGCCAAGCCTACCCCCAGGGCAAGTTCCTCATCACCCGGAGCCCCAGGAGGAGCTGGGGAGAGAGGTTCCCAGCATCCTCAGCAGCTAATTGCCAGCTTCACTTTTTCCTTCCCTCCTTGGATGTTTCCAACGTCCTCATCAAGTGCTCCAAACTCAGCCTGCAGAGCAGGTCTGTACCTCAGAGCTGGCAGGGCTGGGGGAGCCTGAGAATGAGCCGCAGGGCAGCTGCCTGGGAGGCCACTCCAGGAGGGCGAGGACCCCCATCGGCTCCCGTGTGGCTGAACGCATGGCCCTCGATTAGGATTTGTTGAATTAATAAGTTGAGCACCACTGCACACTCTGACATGCATGTCCGTGTCACATACAACCCTGTAACAATCACCCAGTGATAATCATCAGTAATGCCCACCGCGTACTGAACGGCTTGTGTGTGGTCCCCCTTCCTGCTCCCCCCTAAGAGGGCTCTCAGAAGTTCTGCATCCTCACAGTGTCACCCAAGCCTCAGAGGGGGCAATTGATGCCCAAAGGAGCTCAGTGACCTCCCCCAATTAGTAGTGGCTGTGCTGGGGCTTCCAGCCCAGGTCCCTGCGACCCTGAGCCAGCGCTCTTGAGCACCACATTCTAGGTGATGGAGAGAAGATGAAGCCTCTGAGGGTGAGTGTGACATCTCAGTCTCCAGAGGGAGACGCTGCCCCGGGCTGCCCTGCTTCTGAGTGTGGCTCTCAGCCTGACCAGGCCCCACTGGGGCCAAGACCCGGAGCCCACTGGGGCCGATTCCTCTCCAAACCTGCCCATCCTGGTCGCTGCTGCTTCCTACCTCCCGACCCGCCCTCCCCAAAGGCGTCTGAGGCCATGCTGGTGCACCTAGCTCTGCCCACTTCCTGGCCCACCTGTTGCCCCTCTGCAGGCATGTGGAGTGCTGGTTGGGGTCCAGTTACATCTTGACCATTGAGCTCTATGGGTGAAATCCTTGCCTGCCTGGTCAAGCCTTCAGCTGGAGCCCTGCCAGCGCTCACTCTCTCTCGTCCCCCTTCTCCTCTCTCACTTCCTTGTGCCTCCATCACCCCCCTCACCCATCATCACCTTCCTTTCCCTTCCCCTCTCTCAGCTTTCCTCATCCTCACCCAGAAATGGAAAGGGCACAGCAGTTGAGGTCAGGAAGCCCACAGCCCCATGTCGGTTCCCCACTCCGTGGCTGGGCGACCTTGGACAGGTCACTTGGTGCCCTGGGCTTTGGCTCCTTGTCCTCAGAATGATGCTCACTAGTCCCGCAGCCAGATGGGGTCTTGGGGTTGGGGGGGAGAGGCCAGCTCACATTTGGGGGTGCCCACTCTGTGCCTGGGGCTCCTGAGGGATTGCTCTACCTGTTTCCCTCTTGCAGGCTCCCAACTGGGCCTGAGTGGAGGTGGGGGTGGAAAGGGGTTCACCCAGAAGTGGGGACCTGGACTATGTCCATTTTTTCAATAAGGATAATAAAGTTCAGAGAAGGGAAGTCACTTGCCTAAATGTCCCAAGGCTAGTGAGGATTTGGGTCTGAATTCGCATCAGCTCTACCCAAGCATGAAGTGTGTGTTCATCCACTCCTTTAGCGTGTGTATTCCCTGAACACCTACTGTGTGGCAGGGACCTCGCCAGGCGGAGGATTAGCAAGACGTTTTAAGGCGCAGCCCTCCTCTCCCCGGGGAGTGGGGAGGCATCCAGGGCCGGAAGAGATGGGGGATGGGAAAGCGCTTGCAAATGCCTAAGGAAGGAATGTGCCCCCTTCTCCCCCAGCCCAAGCCCTGCCTCTGTTTGGCCGCACAGAGGGGACTGGGGCGACAGAGGCCAGAAGTTACGGGCAGACCCCTACTGGACCACAGGACCACCCTGGAGCCTCCTTCTTCAATCTTCCCTGACACCCAGGTGTAAGATGAAGAGTAAACTAGCAGAGGACCCTGGGGCTTGGCCAGATCTCACCTCGACCTGTGTCCTTGAGGCCCAGGGACTCACTGCTCAGAGAAGCACCCCTGCCTCCCCTGGGGGCCTTGTCCTGCTGGTCCTGCTGAGCAGAAGCCCTGCACACAGACAGAGCCATAAGCAGAACCCCGCCAGAGCAGGGCCAGCGCCAGGAGGAAGCCCTGAGCAGGTGCCAACGCTGGGAGCAAGATGGGAAGTTATTTTTAGAGGCAGCCTGATGGGGTAGCCGTCTGTCCCACTGCATGGTAACATGGAGATGCCCTCTGGAGAAGGAGAGGAGCTTTGCCATCCAACACTCAGCCTGTCCTGGCAACATCAGAGCCTGGGGAGAGCCCACTTCCTCCAGGGAGCCTTCCCTGGTTCTTGCAACTTGCCAATGGCTCCTTATTCTCAATTTTGTACACAGGGAAGCAAGGAGGGCAAAGAAGTTACTATTGCACATTGAGTGGCTTCTCCATGACAGGTGCCTTACTCACATCCCCTCATTTAATCCTCCCAGGACTCCCCACAGGTTACTTGTTCTATTTTACAGAGGAGAAAACTGGCACTCAGACAACCTAAGTCACTTGCTTGGTGTCACACAGCTTGTGAATGGCAAAGGTAGGATTTGAACCCAGGTCTGCCTGGCGACAAACCCTGCCGTCTTTTGGTTCCACAGTGGCTCCTGGAAACATGCCCTCTTCCTGATTTCTGGATGTGCCTCTGGCCACATCTCCTCCTTCATTCCTCCCTCTGACCTTCAGGCCTGACCTTCCATCCAGCCCTGGAGACTTCCGCAGGAGTCAGCGGGCCCATGGCTATCACTGTTAACGAGCATTTAGTAAATATCTGCTATGGACCAGGTATTAGGCTCTGTGAGAACCCACGGGATTAACCACTGGGGCACTTAATACACTCAGACCCTGTGCTCTGAGCTGTGCCTCTGTCTTCTGTTTAGTCCTCGTGATGACCCCGGGCAGTAAGTGTCACCATGTCCGTGTTGCAGATAAGGAGCATAAGGGCTGGGGAGATCCCCTCTCCTTTGCCCGGGGCTGTGAGATCCCATGCTCTAGGGCCCTCATACATTTGCCTCGGCTGTTCAAACCTCTCCTGCCTTGTTCCTCTCAGTGCCTTCTAGTTGCAAGAATGCTGTGGGCCTGAAGGGACCTTAGAGACTACCTCTGGGTCAATATCCTTATCCCTCATTTTATGTCGACCTGGAGGGAAGTAACAGTCATTTAACTCCGTCCATTTTGCAGATGAGAAAGGCAACCCCAGAGAGGGAGGGAACTTGCTGTGTGTTCTGCAATGACAGAGACAGGACTGAGAGCCTGCTTCCACCTACACCCCATCTGCCCTTGGCTTCAGACAGAGGCCCTTGGCCCTGAGCCGGAGCAGTCAGGACAGTCACAAGATGGGGGTGTCCTCTTGGCCCTGTGCACTTGATCTCACAGGAAGCAGGAGACCCTGGGCAGGGTGCCAGCCCCGGGAGAAGCTAAGAAACTCCAGCATCAGAACGAGACATACACTTCAGAACGCATAGAAGTCAAGCATTTCATCAGGAATGAAAGTCAATGGCAGTCCCAGCTGGGGCCGGAGTAGGGAGTGCTGTGCAGCACGGAGAGCATGGCCTGGCAGCCAGCAGCCCAGCGCCTGTCCCTTTACTCCCTGTGGGGTCTTGGTGGCAGGAGCTGGGCTCCTTGACCTCTCTGGGCCTCATTCCTGTGGCTGGGGTGGGGGAGGGTGACCAAGTGGCCTCTCCAGTTCTACTTACCTCTGTAAAGTGATAGACAAGCCCTGCCATTCTGTTGGAGGGACAAAGGGACACCAATGACACAATGTTGGAACGCCCAGGAAAATGGCTGGAGATCCGCAACATCCAGCGTAGGGGAGCAGTTACTGGGCCTCTGGGCTGAGGAGGGGATAGGGTGAGTGTCGGGGGCTGCTTCAGCCGAGAAGGCTGCTGGAAGGAAAGCCCCCAGCTCTCCCCACGAGGCTGCTGGGGAGAAGACAGGTGCCCTGACAGTCAGGAGGCCAACGGCCCCCAGCCTGCCTGCGAAGACGCGCCGTGGGAGGGAGACGGAGACAGCGCTGGGGCGGGTGATACGCGGCCTGTGCCGCCCTAACAAATGACCACAAACTGGGCGGCTTAGAGCAGAGAAATTTGTCCTCACAGATCTGGGAACCAGAAGCCCGAGATCAAGTTGTCAGCAGGGCCACGCTCCCTCTGGAGACTCGAGGAAAGATCCTGGTCCTCGGCTCTTCCAGCTTTTGGTGGCTCCAAGTGCTCCTTGACTCGTGGCCGCATCACTTCAGTCTCCGCCTCTGTCTTCAAACAGCCTGCTCCTGTCTGTCAGATCTCCCTGAGTGTCTCTCATAAGGACATCTGTCATTGCATGTAGGGTCCACCTGAACAATCCAGGAGGATCTCTTCAGCTCAAGATCCTTAACTTAATACCATCTGCAAAAACCCTTCTGCCCATGTAAGGAAACACTCCCAGTTTCTGGGAATTAGGACATGGGCATGTCTTTCGGGGGGCCACCATTCAACCCACTATGGCAGGGTCTTGGGCCCCATGCTCGCTGGCTCTCAGCATCTGAGAGGCTTCTGGCAGCTCAGCCCAGCGGGATGCAGATTCCCAAGCGAGGTGCAACCTGCTACCTGCCTGCCTGCTTGGCTCCCCCCCGGGGCAGAAGGCTGAAGGCAGAGACACTCCCGGGAGGGAGGGAGGCCTCTCTGCAAAGGCATCTCCAGCTCTGGGGAGGCAGCAGCTGCCTGCAAGCCTGTCTTCCAGCTCTGAGACAAATGAGCCAGCTAATTCAACTCCATCAACTGGAATGACCAAGTCTGAAGGGGACTTCGGGCGATCAAACCATTTCCTTTTAAACCCAAGGACGGGGAGGGCACAGCCCAGTGAGCCAGGTGGAGGCCCAACAGGGGGATTCGGGCGCAGCAGCAGGACACAGGGCAGAACCTCCCAGGGCAGCCCAAACATGCTCCAGGGGCATCATCCTGTCTTGCCAGCCCCAGCATGGGCCCCAGAGCCCAGGTTTGACAGATCTGTCCCAGGCAGGGAAGCTTATGTCGTCAGAGCCCTGGGCAAGCATGCCTTCAGATCTGGGGTCCTGAAGATACGGCAGTGACTACATAAGGCCCTTCTCGCTCCAGATCACTGAAGGTGAGCTCTTGGCCAATCCTCTTGTTTACTGAATGCTGTGGCCTGGCTCTGAAAGGGGCGGCATGGGGGAAAGAAAGACATGGGACATCATCCCAGTGGTCAGAGAGCTGCAGACTGAGTAGAAATTGTGCACATAAAGAGAAGTTAGAGAGTATGGCCTGGAGGGTAGAGATCAGGGGACACTAGTGTAGGCAAGAGAGCATTCTGGGTGATTGAGGACAACTGGAAGGAGGTTTGCTTTGGGAGGGTCAGCTTTGGAATATAAGAGTGGAAGGAGGTGTTCTAGGAGCCCAGGAACCCCCCAGTCTTGTAGCTTGGGAGTGAGAAGTTTGAGCTGGACTTCAGGAAGATTAATGCAGGACCCACACGTAGGATCAATTTGGGGCAAGAGAGAACAGGGCGAAGAGACTAGTTGGGAGGCTGTTGTCCAGACCCCGGAAGGGTAATGGGAGCTTGCACAAGGGTGGTGGCTCTGGGGCTAGAGAGAGAAGGAGGTGAGAGGGATGGAGGGAGGAGGGAGGAAGAAAGACTCGTTAAACACCCGCTCTGTGCTGGACGCTGTGCACGCCATGTTTCGTCCTCTTCCCATTTCATCTTCTCTGGGACGACGGAGTTCCTAAGAAACATCCTGTGGTGGAAACACCGCAGAAGGAACTTTTGACATAGGAAAAGGAGAGGTTACAGAATGAAAAAGATGAACTCACAATAAAGTCATTTTCTCTGTGATGATTCCAATAAGTACAATGTCTTACAGCCAAACTTGGAGTTTGGGATTGCAAGCTAAAAACAAGGGAACAGCATGTTTCCCACGTGTGGGGTGCAGTGTCCCACTGTGATTATGTCATCACCAATAGCAGTCCAGTAACACGTATCGCGTCCCCTAATTAATCGACCATGCCATTTCCAACTCAAGCTACGGAAATGTGTGCGTGGAGCAGTGTCTGTGTTTATTGTCCCCGTTCCACAGATGGGGAAACAGGCTCGTGGCTATGAACTCACCTACCAGGGTCAGAAAGCCCAGGAGGGGCTGAGCCGAGACATGAACACAGTCTGTCCACCAGGGCGTCTTTCCACTCCCTAAGCTCCAAGAAAAGGAACGGCTGTGACGTGGTGACTGATGCCCGCTGACAGCCCAGGAGGAAGGGCGGGCGCGGGCGGGGCTCCAGCCGGGGACTTAGGCCAGCTCCTGGAGGCCTGAGCCTTCCGAGCAGGCGGCCAAGGAAGGCAATCCCTCTCCCGCTTGGCCAGGCTTTCCCTCCCACCCCGGGAGCCCTGATTGAGTGTGGCACTTTCAGAGCAGTGAAGGATGAAAATGGGAGAGGAGGAGAAGGAGCAGATGGGCCGGGAGGGAGCGTCTGGCCCAGAGGGAAGACAGCACCCTATTCGGGCCGCGCTGAGGGCGGCTCTGCCCAGCCATTGCCGCACTGCCTCTTAGCACTTTAATCAAATGCCTTCCGAATGGGTTCACCCGGATGTCAAAAATCCAATCGGATACATTTATAGGCCTGACAACCAATTTTCTGTGATGTACCATCAGGGACTGATGGTCCATTCGCGGCAGCAGGGGAGTTGGTGATAATGGAGCTGGGAGAGCCATCGTGTGCCCTCAATATTGTCCCAGGCTGTCATGGGGAAGGAAAGAAGCCTGAGCCCATGGAGGCAGACAGACGGACCCACAGAGCGCGCCTTGAGCCTCGAATCCCTGTACAGTGGGGAAAGTGCTGGACCAAGAGGAGAGAGCAGAGAATCTCGGGCTGGCCATTCACAGCCGGCCTGGCCTGAGGCACTGTGCCAGCCTAACCTGGGCATCCTGGGGGTCCTCACCAGCCACATCAGGAGAATGGGAGAGCAAGAACCTGGCAGGGCTATGTGAGGACCCCATGGACTCAAACAGCATTTGCTCAGCATCCTCTACGTGCAGGGTATGGAGAGAGAGAGCCAATTAGGACATGGCTCCAGTCCTCGGGGGGCTTCCAGGAGAGTAGGGGCAATTGAATTAAAGGGTTGGAGGGACCACAGATGCCCTCCCTTCCCATAGCTTTCCAGCTGGTGCTGAGGAGCCTTGGGAGTCTCACGGAGCCCCCAGGAGTTGCCAAAAAGCTGAGGAGCAGGCCCCCAGCCCCCAATTCAACCACAGCAGCTCCACTTTTATCTTTTATGCCTTTTATTTGTGGGACTTCTGGATAAGCTCTCCTTTAGCGAAGGGTTGTGCTCCTTCAAAAAGAAAAGTTTGAAAAGCACGGATTTAGTCCAATCCTCCCATTTTACTAACAGGGAAACTAAAACCCAGAGTGGTGAAGGGATTCCAAATCTGCCTAGGAGGGCTGCACAGAGGAGGTGACATGTGTGTTGAGCCTTGAAGGATAAACAGAATGTCCTCTGCATTGAAAGGCAGCGAGAGGAGGAAGGAAACACTGCGTTGCCCCAGGCCACTTCCCACCTCTGGGCCTGTGCTTGGGGTCCTGTCACCTGGAGGGTCCTGCCACCCTTTGCCCTGTATCTGACTCGCTCACTTTTCTCCTCCTTTGACAGATAGTTTATGCCACCTCCTCCACAAAGTCTCCCCATCCAGAACAAATGGTCCCAGCACCCTTGCTCGTGTAACAGATTATTTGTGGGGCAATTTAGCTCTTCAATAATTCTGCCCTGCCCTGTGCCCAGGGTTGGTGGTGCCAGTGCCACCCAGCCGAAGACCAGGAGAAACGCACCTGTATTTGAATAAAGGTGTGTATATTCCCTGTGGCAACAAGGGAGAACGCACACCATGGGGATGGGTGGGCACCTCAGGGAGAGGGTGCTGGAGTTGAGTTCTAGGATTTGGGCTAGTGACAGGAGATTTGGGGGAGGAATCCAGGAAGCAGGGCTCTGTTCTGGACTGAAAGCCATCAGGAAGTGGGGAGAGCAGATCCCTGACTGAGTATCTTAATGAGTCTTATCCAGGAGGCAAGAACAGAGCCGAGCCAGAGCAGTAATTGCTAAAGCAGCAGTAGTCCCTGATATTAGCCAGGACAGGGGATGTTTGGCGATTTTTGTGGTTTGGACAATGTTCTTGTTTTTGTCTGTGTTCGGACACGATTACGGAGTGGTCTTGTTTTTGTCTTGCTTGTGGCCTTGTCTGATGTTTCTGTTCTGGAAAGTTGTTTATGCTCAACAGGAGACCACTGCAGCCCGGCTGGAGCGCCAGGCCCACTCCGGCCAGCGGGGGCTGTCTGCGTCCTCGTGGGGAACGACCAGCGGTTCCTGCTCCTTCCTGCCTCTCCGGGGCCAAGCCCAAGGCCGGGCACAGGGCAGGCGCTTAGCAATTACATCCTATATCATACACGAGTCTGGGAACAGAGCAGGGGTTTGAGGAGTCAGCATGGCTGGAATCAAGGACACGGGGGTGGTGCCGCTGGAGGTCAGAAACAGCCTCGAACGCCAACTAATGGAACGCGATAAGCGAGGTGGCTGCATGCTGGAAGGTATAGAGTACATTGGATGGTGAAGGATTAGTGTTATCTCCTGCTCCTTCCTCCCTGGACATTGGCCTGGAGGCTCGAAAGCTGTTCAGCAATCTTGCCAGCCTCCAGAGACAGGAAGGAGAGCAGGCACAGCTCAGCAGAAGCCGGAGAAGCCCATCCCAGCAGGCAGGCTGGCCAGTGAGGACCGCTGTCATCCCGAGGGTGCCCCTGACCTTTCCCTGCACAACAGGAACAGCCGCATGGAGCCTGGCTGCATCCTTCTCCTTTAAAACAAGAAATGGAAGCATTACTCACCACCCTGGCCATTTATCATGGTCTGGGGACATTAATTTGACAGTGTGTCATTTTCCATTTGGTTTGGGCCCGGTGGAGGCTGCCCTCGAAACACCTTCAATTAAATGCAGCTAATAACACAGAGCTATTTTGAGCAAGAAGGGCCCTCTGCCTCCCCCCAGAGCCCTGGTGTGCGTGTGTTGGGGGCAGGGGCTGCTGCCGGAGGCTGCAATTCACCGTGATCCCAGGGATGTGACTGTTTCCCACGAATCTGGGCCCTGCACTGCTGCAGGCGAGTGCAGCGCAGACAGGACAAGGGAGAATGAGGAGAAGAACCACCTCAGGCCCCGGAGGAGCAGACTCCAGAACCGGCCAGGCTGTGGCCCCTCCCGCAGGACGTCAGAAGACGTAGCTCTCGCCCAGCATGGAAAGACCAAAGGTTTTGGAGTCCAGCAGACTTGGAGGTGGATCTCAGCTGTTCTGCTTCCTGCTGTGTGACTCTAAGCCAGCCCTTCAACACCCCGGAGCCTCAGTTTTCTCATCTGTAAAACGGAGACAAAAGTTCCTCTTTCATGGAGCGGTATGATGATTCATATTAATTTGTGAACTCAAACAGAAAACTATACGCATGAGGCCCATTAATTCATTGCAGATAACTCATAACAACCTTTTTATTTTCCTAATTGGAAATGTAGGGAAAGAGCGTTATGACCCCAACACTCCAGACCCCTTCAACAGGACTCAGAAGGGGCAGGGGGCCGAGGGAGAGCCCAGATCTCCAGAGTTAGAAGGAACACCTGGGCTCCCATCCCAGCTCAGCCGCCAACTAGCCGTGTGATTTGGGGCAATTTCTTCAACCTCCCTGTGCCTCAGTTTCCTTATCTGTACTATGGAGATGATCTTGCCAATCCTCCCTGGGATTGTTGAGAAGACAAAATGAGAGACGTATAGAGTACCTAGCAAATAGTAGATGCCAGAACCTATTAACATACTCATTCTTCCCTGCCTACGCCCTACGTCTAGAAAATAAGCACTCACACTGGTGGTTATACATTTTCAATATGTGCTCAGCACTAGATATGAATGATCTCATTTTAACCCTCAAAATGCTAGAAGGTGGGGATTATCAGTAGATTGAACAGTATGAAATCTGTTGTTTTGTAGGTCAAAAATGGTTGAATATCAGCAGTTTCATATGTTCAACATAACATCTTCCATTCTATGATGAGGCAGCCAGGGCTTGTGGATGTCAGTGTGCTCAGATCAGGCACATTGGCCAGCAGTGGAGCTGAGATGGGCTCCCGGCAGTCGACATTGGAGCCTGTCAGGGTAGCCACCCATAGAGGGACCCTGAGAAGCCCCGAGGATCTGGGAGTAGAGGACAGCCACCATCAGTCCTGCTTTTGCAGGATGATCCCCAGTTCAAACCTATAGGCACTAGAGCCAGTGACAAGTCTGGAAGGCCCAGTGTAAGGGTCAAAGTGAGGCTTTCGGTGGGGGAGAGCCAAGTGGGGTGCCTTGGCCTCCGCACAGCAAAGCCTGAGGGTTGCTAGGCTCTTTGGGGACCCTGAGACCTCAACTTCACACTCCTATGCCTACCCAGCCTTGAGGACGGCTGCCTTCTTCACTGGAAGGCCCTGGACAACTGTGAGCCAGGCCACAATTCACTGTACATCCAGCTGCCAACGGACTCCCTGTAAAGTGTGATATTGATTTGACTGCTGCAGTCATGGTCCTCCAGAGTGCTGTGCTGGGGAAAAGCCCACTGTTCACTACGTGCCACCACTGAGATCCTGTTTGTCACAGACAAGATACTGACAAATGCCTGATTCAGAGGGAAGAGTCTTGGTCTGGGTAGCTCTGGCCTCTCTTTCAGGCTTTGCCACTGGCTTACTCTGTGGCCATGGACCAGCCCCTTTGCCTCTCTGGGCTCTGTCTCCTCATCTGGAAAATGAGGACCTGAATTAAGGACCTTGACAGTTCCCCAGTCATGGAAAGTCTGTAAGTCTTTATAAGGAGATTTCAAAAGATGACCCTACTGATGTAAAACCATCTTCATTTCAAGAAAAATGAGGTGAAGCAGTAAGATTCTCATATTTACAGTTACTGACCACCCTGGCTGGTTTCAATTCATGCTATTCTTCAAATAACATTTTGTGTGTGTGTGAAGAAGATTGGCCCTGAGCTAACATCTGTTACCAATCTTCCTCTTTTTGCTTGAGAAAGATTGGCCCTGAGCTAACATCTGCGCCAATCTTTCTCAATTTTATATGTGGGATGCTGCCATAGCATGGCTTGATGAGTGGTGTGTAGGTCCGCTCCTGGGATCTGAACCTGCGAACCCCAGGCCACTGAAGCAGAGCATATCAACTTAACCACTACACCACTGGGCTGGCCCATCAAATAACTTTTAATACACCATCTTTCCTTCCCCTGTACTTTCCCCACACACACAGCAAAAAGACTAAGGAAGAAAATGAAGGAATTGACATTCCTTTCTTCCCTGATCAGCATTGTTCTTTTTTGTTTTTTTCTGTTTTTTTTTTTTTTTTTTTTGGAGGAAGACTAGCCCTGAGCTAACTGCTGCCAATCCTCCTCTTTTTGCTGAGGAAGACTGGCCCTGAGCTAACATCTGTGCCCATCTTCCTCTATTTTATATGTGGGACATCCACCACAGCATGGCTTGCCAAGCAGTGCCATGTCCACACCCGGGACCCGAACCGCCGAACCCTGGGCCGTCAAAGTGGAATGTGCACACTTAACTGCTGTGCCACCGGGCCAGTCCTGGCGTTGTTCTTTTTTAACTGGTCTCGACGAGCGCGTGGACATTTCTTAGCAAGAATGAACGAACATCTTTGTCGGCTTCTACAGATTCACTGGAATGTGGTGCTGGGAAGCCTGCGGGAGACCTGACGTTTCGACAAGATGTGCGAAGCCACAGAATACCAGCCAGGCGGTTACAGCAGCCTGCCCCTTTCTCTTGCCCACAGGTGAAAATGGTACAAACATTCTGGAAAGTTTGGCAAAATTGGTCGGGGTTTGAAAAATATTTGTATCCTTTGGAATATATCCTAAGGAAACAAACCAGAGGACAGAAAGAGCCATATGCATAAAGGTGTTCACCACGCGAAAAATTAAAGCAAATTAAACATTCAGTAATAAGGGATTGGTTAAGTAAACCATTCCACATCTTTTCGATGGAATATAAAATATTATACAGCGATTACAAAAGAAGTCCATAAAACTTACAATAACATGGAAAAATAAACACGTTTTAATGGTAGAAAAAAAAAATCAAGATTCTAATCCAGTTATACAGGGTGGATTAAATATGCCTTGACCTTCTGTCACTGTCAACCTCTCCTTATGCTGACACTAAAGTGGGAGAGGTATAAAATCCCAAGTCCAAAGGGGTCTGTGAGGTAAAGGTTTCAACAAATACCTGGAGTCAGGAAAGCCATCTCGAGTGGTAATGACTCAACAGAGTGGAGAAAGCTACAAACTCAAGCCGTTGCAGAAGCAAACTGATTTGTCTTCAGGAATTCCTGAGAGGCCCAGCGCCCGCACGTGCCAAGTGTGTGCGTGTCCGTGGTGGGGGCAGAGCCGGAGGCGGGACAGTGGTTAAAAGTCTACATCTGGAGCAGTTGAGTTGCTCTCCCGGTGGCCCCTCCCTACCCTCCACAGCATCCACACAGTGTCAGACTTCAACCGGAACTTGAGAAAGTAGAAGACGGTAGAAACATGTCCACAAAATGCAGAGAGGAACACTATTTCCAACACGGACTTCTATACACAGCTGATTATAAATCAAGTGTGATGGAATAAATACATTTCAGACATGCAAAAAATTTACCTCCCTTGCGCTTTTTCTTCGGAAGTTACTATAGCATGGGCTTCAGGCAAACAAGAGAAAAACCAAGAAAGGGAACACCTGGGATACAGGAGACAGGAGGTCCCACCCAGAAAGTGGCACGGTTTCCGACAAGTACTGTGCAGCTGGCCCGGTGCGCCCAGGGAGGCCCAGACAGCAGCTGGTCCTAAGGAGGGGCATGGAGATGCTGTTTCAAACTTGTAGAGAACAGTGTTCATAGACATTCAAGAGCTCTCTCGGAGCATAGAGAACCGAGTAAATCAAAAAGCAAAGAGACTAATATGAGGAAAAACAAAACAATGTACAAAAAGGGGAACATCATCGTGGAACCTGGCTGGAGTCACGGGGTAGAGTATTTTCATAGCCATGAGAACAGGAGCCCAGAGCCAGACAGTGATATAACAAGCAGGATACCGAGAGAGGAGAAATGGGGGAGGGGAGCTGGTAAAGCCCTAAATCCTCCATCACCAGAGCAAGAAGTCAGTAGATAATAAGGAAAAAAGCAGCACAGAAAGTTACGTAGAAGTCTGTGGAGAGCAATGATAGAAGCAGTCCCCAAGGGAATTCAGATTGCTTCCTCTGGGGGTGGGGGAGGGATGGGGAGCAGTGGGGCAGGGGACAGTGGCTTTGCACAGGAAGCCTTTTCTAGCTAGTCCATTTCTTAGAACTATGTACATATACTACTTTGGAAAAAGTAAAACTTGTTTTTTCAAAACTGCATCCCCAGTTCGATCCCCGCCTTCAGCCGCATGCATGGTTCTGGCGGCCCAGCTGACCCGGTCCTCTACCACGCCCCAGTGCAGCTCCTGAAAGCAAGCAGCAGAGACTGGGGTCATTTCAGGAAGTTTCCAAGACTGTGGTTCCCCGTTTGCTCCCAACCTGATTCTCTCACTTTTCCATCCCCGGCCCTTGAACCCCAGCTCCCTATAGGATGCCTACATTTTACCTCTGACTTTCTGTGGATTTAGAGATGCTCTTGGTTTGCTGGACTCAGCACTTCATTAATGTTTTCCCTCCATTTCCTCCCTTGGTTCCCATTGCCTGAGGCGAGGCTCCAGCAGATATGTCAACACTGGATGACCCTGCCCACTGGCCACAGCTGATTGGAGCAAGCATGACCACCGGACCCAAGCAGAGCCAATCCGGTTCTCTTTGGGAAATTTGTAACTGAGACCGAGATCGCCAGACAGTTGGACTGCTTTCTTGGATAGCAGAAATGTAAATGTAGAAGCTGTGGGCTGGAAGATTTCCAACTCATGGACAGGGAGGGCCGTCAGTCGAGAGAGAGAGAGAGAGAGAGAGAGAGAGAGAGAGAGAGAGAGAGAAGTCCAGACCAGCGGGGGAAGCAGCCTCAAGAGACCACGTAGCCTCAAGCAGAAAGAGAGAGGCTGGGTCCTCGAATGCCCCTCCCCAAGGCCTTGAATTCTTCACGCTCCTTGGTTTCCTTAGGAGAAATCGTCCTTTTCTGATGAAGCTAGTGTGAGTTGGCTTCTGTCACTTGCAACCAAAAGAATCTTAAGTAAAAACCAACCCATCTCCCTGGACTCTGAATGGGGAGGGCTGGGGAGAAGTAGACATTTGATTTTTCAGTGACTCCAGCATCTATTCCCCTCCCCCAAGAGCCCCCCATTTCCTTCGGGGGTGTACCTCCCCTCACAGCCCTCACAGCGGACAGTCTCAGTTTGTGTTTCCCTGGGAAGCCGGTGCCGGGGGGGGGTGGCCCGGGAGGCTCCTTCGCTGGAAACCTCCTCCCACTGGCTTCCTTTCGCTGTCTAGAGGATGGACACCTGAGCAGTGAGGCTCTCTCCTGGGACTCAGAGGCTGGCCATCTGACCAACCAGACTGGCTCCTGGGACTCTGAGTCATGGGCTGAGGCAAGGCAGGGCTGAAGTTCATTCAACTGACCAGCAGTGGCCAGCCAGGGAGACGACATGGGCAAGCGCTGTGCTCCCGAGGTGCTCTGGGGCCACCCTGTTTCCTCTCAGTCAGGTCCTGGCTGTTTATGTCCTTCTTCCATGCTGTGGCCTCTCCCACACTCTTCCTTCAAGCTCCCTTTTTGGTTTAAGTTTGCCCAGTTTGCCTTCTGTTGCATGCAGCCCAAGAAGCCTGGCCAGTGCTGGGAGGAGGGACCAAGCAGAGACTGAACAGCTGTGTACGGACCCCTACAGCTCCAGCGGCCTCCCCTCATCTTTGGGGCCAACTGGAGACCCTGCTCTCATTTTCAACAGTAGAGGTGCCGGGAGCCTTGTCTGGTGGAGCAGGCCGAGGAGGGAAATGACAGGCCGTGCGCAGCCGCTGGGCTGGCCGACTCCCAGACTGGGGCTCCGGTAGCTTTGCTGGTGGGGCCTGGAGTTAGAGGGTGAATGTACCCTGTGTGATCAGGATCCCGTTCTTACCACCAGGCTGATGTGACTGTGAAGCGCCGATTATACAAACAGGGAGCTGGCTGGAAGAAGATTATATAGTGAAAAAAGACTGCCGGGAATAAAAAGTCTGTTTTTCTCCTTTTTCTTCTAAGAATGCCCTCTCCTTTTTCCCGTACTGCCATCTCAGGACCACCTCCCCCATGCCCTCTATCCTTTCTTAGGGGACCCACACTAACCACTTAGTATGTGTCCTTGCATGGTCGTATGCATACTAGTATACTCCGCTGCAGACCTGCATGCACGTGCATGTACAAACACAAAGGCGGGACATTTCTGTCACTGTTTTACAAAGGTGGGTCATGTTATACATACTTTTTGCATCTCGCTTTTCTCTCTTTTCAGCCCAGCACCTCCACCACCCCGAATCTGGTGGGTACAGTGCTAATTCCTTCTTTTTATTTGGCTGTATGATAGTCCGTGGTGTATGTACCACTGTTTGTTCCGCCATTCTCCCGGCCGATGGGCATTCGCTGTGCTCTGTGTGTGTGTGTGTGTGTGTGTGTGTGCACCATTCAAATAATGCTGCAATAAACATCTTCGTACTTATGTTTTTACCTAATGGAGCTTTTATTTCCGTGGGCGAGATTCCCAGGAGTGAGATCGCCCAGTTGAAGGATGTACGTATTTGCTTTGTTTTAATAGCAGTCGCCAGGCTGCTTTCCACAAAGGTTACACCACTTTGCCCTTCCCCCAAAACAAGAGGGTGTGCTTCTCTCACATTCCTCCAAGACCGTAGGGAGCATCTCAAAACATTGACAGGGGTAGCATTTGGGTATTGGGACTATAAGTGCTTTTCTCTCCTTTGTTTTCTTCCAATTTTATTTTCTAATGTCCTCTCCTTGAAAAAGAAGAAAGCTGCAGCACAGTGACCTCACCCAGCCCCAGCCCCAGGTGCACCGTGCTGAGCTTCAGGTGAGGATTCTGCGTAGCCTGCAGGCCCTGGGACTCACTGCTCAGCCCCTCCCCCATGCCAGGCCCCTGTTCACCAGTTGCCCCTGTCCCCTCACAGACCCTCATCTCATCCCAGCAAGAGGGGGACCCCTCGAGGCCTGGGCACATGTCCACACATCACCAAGTTTACCCACATGGAAGTCACGCAGTGTTCTGGGGGGAAAATTCTAGATTCAGAAGCAGACAGATCTGGGGTTGAATCGATTTACCAGCTCGGCTTTGCCAAGTCACTTAACATCTCTGAACCTCAGCTTCCTTGTCTGTAAAATGGGGAGAACAGGGCAACTCCATCACAAAGTTGTTAAGAGCAAAGTGCTTAATGTTTATAAATGCTTAGAGAGACGTCTGGCACACAGTATCCACTGTGACAGCTGTTACATAAAAAATGTCTGCCCCATAAAGTCACTGTGACATAATGTGTGCCGAGGTGCTTTTCTCGGCACACGCTTGTTACACATCTGCAAATGTGGAGTGCAGGCCCCGAGTCAAGGCGACTCAGTGCCCTCCCCAGCTCTCCCTCAGCCTGTGGCTTGGCTGTCCCCGTTCTAGAGGGCACTGCAGGCATGTCCGGTTTTGTTTTCCTCTCTGCTCTTCCAGTGCCTGCACTGGCTTCATGGGCTGCGCTCAGAAAGGCCCTGCGCTTGGGTCAATGCTCTGCTGTCGCGTCTTGAAATTCTTGCGCACAGGCCCTTGTAGGAGGTGGCAGCTCCTGCGTAGCACTGAGCCTTAGGAAGTGAGCCTTCCAGGAGAGTGTGTCAAAAGGAAGTGAACCAAGCGATGAATAAGACATTGCTTCTGGCTTCCAAGTGCTCACAGTCTCAGGGGGCAGACAGCCCGAAGTGTGCTAAAACCTCCCTACAGTACGCGGTGTGGTGGGTACAAGCCCGGCTTGGAGGCGGACAGGCCTGGACTCAGATCCCAGAGTGTAAGACTGGACAAATCACCTCAGCTCTGGGAACCTCGTTTTCCTCAGCTGTAAACTGCAGCTAAGACTACAAGCTTGGCCAGTTCTGGAAGGCCAGCTCTGAGATGAGGGAGAGCGGGTGGGAGATGGGGAGGTGTCATCCTGCTGACCTGTGGTTTGAAGCTGAGCTTGGGCAATGGCAGCTCCTGCCTTCGGGGTTCATAAAAGTCCCCATTTTCTAGAATCTCTTGGATCTTCCAATCTGGTCCTGGTATTCCTCCAGGCCTTATTGGGGTGCATGCCTGGGGCCTCTGCTGTGGATCCCTGTACCCGGAAACAAGGGTATTCCTTGGCTGCAGGGGAACAGCCTTTTCTACACACAAGAGGTTGACTAACATAGCGAGGTCACATGAGACCGTAGACACGTCCTTAGAGTGACCACAGGGCAGTATTAGCAAATCCATGTTTCCAGGAAGTCCCCTGATGTGACACCCGGCCCACTCTTCCCACCCTTATGTCTTGGGACCAAACCCCTCCCCAGCCTCTGAGGCCAGCCCTCACCTCACCTCTTCCCATCTGCTTCACTGTCCTTCCTCCATCCTGGACGAACCCCTCCCCATCATGGCTCCAGGGCCACATGGCCCTGGGCAGTAGGAGTGGAGGTGATGGCACAGGATTTGCAGTTGCCAACCTGAGCTGAACCTTGCAGAAAGCACGGGGCCCCCAAGTGACTTCAAAACCCCTAAGGGGAATCCACATTGACCTCCACTTGACCTCACAGTGAGGTTCACTGAACTCAGGACTGAGCCTTGGCTGAAGCCACCTCATTCCACAGGCAACCCAGGGCTCCGGGACCCAGTCAGATTCTCTGAGCAGGAGCTTAGAGAGATTTCTGATTAAAAGAAAAAATAATAAGGTGGGGAAATGAATTCATTTGGCAGACATAATCTTTCACATCAAAGGGGCTCCTGGCAATGAATAGCTTGCCGTAGGTTAGCCTGAGCATCTTGCTGAGAAATTAGGATGAGTTGTGCCTCCTGTCTGGGGTCCCTCTCACCTTTGCTCCCATCCGGCCATCATCACCTCCCTGCGTCCCTCTACCTTCTCCGCTTCCACCTGAATCCTGCCTTAGACAGACACCCGGCTTCTCTCAGGGCTCATCCCTCTGTGAGAGAGGAGGACTTTATTCGAGCTCTGCCTAAAATTTACACAGGCTTTCCAGCGCCCAGCCTCACCTCCTCCCAGCCCACCCCAACCCATGAATCTTCCAGAAGGGTCACCCTGAGGACAAGCAGTTTACTAACTCAAGGGAAAACAGGGGTTTCACATCCTGGGTATCAATGAAATTTACGAGTCATGGCTATCACAGGGCCCTGTTTTCATTTGACTTCATTCACCACTTCCTTTCTTCATATTAATTTCTCCCAACAGCCCACTTATCTTCCCTCTTGGAGCCCTGCCCACCATTACTTTCCCAGATACGGCGGTATCTCTAACAGGCGAAAGCACTCAACGCTGTGATGGCTTCAGAGTTGGCTGGCTCAAGCACTCGCAAGTTACTCTCTGCAGCTAATCAAATATCAAAACAACCTCCCCCGGGGATCTGGAGGAGCTTGGTGACAGCAAGACACTGGCCACAGAGCCATCAGAACAGGCCACGTCTGTTTGGGAACAGGCGGTGAGGCCTGTTTCTGTTGTGTTGCATTCCTAGTGGCAATGAGCAGGGGCTTTTCCTGAGAAGCAAATGCTCTGTGGTTGCTGGGGTTTGGAATTTTTTTTTTCTTCTTTTCTTTTGAAGGCAAAGAGATGCTCCATGCCAAGGGTCAGCTGGGTGGTGGTTAAACTTTTTTCTATGACAAAATGAGTCATAGCAGAAACAGCAGTGGTTAAAGGGAAGAGACTCATCCAGGAGCTGGTCTCAGTTTTGCCCAGAGAAACTTGGACAAGTTACAGCCACTCTGAACTTCTGTTTCCTCTTCTGGAATATGAGGGAATTGGGTTAATGGTCCCTAAAGTCCTTGAACTAGAAGGTGGTTCAATTTTATACCATACCTTACAGACTAAACAACACTTCGATGCTTGTTACTCCATTTGATGTCACAATAACCCCATGAGTGAGCCAGGAGAGGGATTATTATCTCCATTTTTATGGCAGTGAAATGACTTGCCCGTGGTTATGCATCCTCTATGTGATGGAGCTGAGCCTCCTTCATGGGCTGGTCTCCTGGTCCAGGCTTGTCCCACTTCCTTATCCCACCTTCCCCCTTCATCTCCACATGCGAGCTTTTGTTTAGGCCAAGAATTCAGGGGTCATTGCAGCCACCTCATTTTCTGCTGAAAAAACTGAGACCCATAGAGGGAAGTGAAAAGGCCTTCCAAGATCACACTGAGAAGCACTCCAGTCTCCTGACACATAACCCAGAGCCATCTCACCCTACTGTTCTCGTTGGTACCCAAGGGGAGAGAACACCCACATCTCAGGCCTGTACTAAGGATGTGTCTGTCAAAAAGGTGACACTGGCAAGTTCTGGGCACATCGAAGACACCACCACTATGTCGTCACTACCCACACTGCCTGCATGGGGCCTTGAGAAATTTCTGGGGTCGTCTTGGGGGCTGACACGCCAAGACAGTGCCCTTTCACCCATCAATGACTCCCTGACCCTCCAGGACCCCTGCAGCACAGCGCATCCTCTGGGATCCCCAAGTCCTGGGATTTCTGCCGAGGTCCAGCCCCTCCCGGACCTCAGGGTGAGTGGTTTGCTCCGTCTTTGCACCAAGTCCACCCACAGTGAAATCAGCACCACCATTTACCAATGTGTGAGCCATCCTCTCCTGGCCTCAGTTTTCTAATCTACAAAATGGGGTCAACGATGCTACAGAGCTCATTAGGGTGATAGGGGATAAACCATGGAAAGAGCTTAGCACATCACACACAGGACCTGGGAACTATTATTACTATTATCATTATTTTATTATTATTGTTATTATTATTAGGGAATTCCCTGCGAGGCTCTTCTCTGAGCTCACAAGAAAGCCCCCGGGTCTCCAGTACCCTTTGCAGGAAGTGCCTAGGGGACTTGGCAGCCACCTCCCCTGCCCTCCCTTCTCCTTCAGCCCCAATTGGAAAACCCCTTTGTCAGGTCACCCCAGACACAGCCAGGCTGTTTTCCTTCCCTGTTGACACAGGGAAGACCTGGCCGCTGAGCCTTGGGCTGGGCCTCCCACTCGTTTAAGCACAAACATCGGACTGTGTATTTTGGGCCCCTCTGAAGGGCCGTTTCTGGTGAAATACCAGGTTTTGAAATACTTCACTGCTTGTTTGCATTCGGAAGCCCGAACATGCGCAGGTCTCTCCAGGCCTGTGTTCAGAGGCTGGAGGCTCCGTGTGGTTACAGAATCAGGCCCAAGGTGGGGGACACAACAGCCCCCTGCTCCCTGGGCTGGGCCTGCTGGAGCCACCTGAGGTAGAAGAGGGGACCCAGCCTTCAAGGGGTCCACATCCTGGAGAGAGCAGACAAAGGCACACGGAGACGTGGCACATGAGGCGAGCCAAGCGCACAGACAGACGGACTAAGGCTCAGACCCAGGGCTGGAGTGAAAAGCGAGGCTCCTGTAGCCTTCTCTGCAGAAATGTTGGGCCCCAGGGCTTCTTCCAGCCCCTCCCTCCTCCATACACCAGCCCCACCTCTCCACCCAAAGGAATATGTACACTTCTCACCCTGCCCGGAGCCAGTCTGAGAGGAATGGACGTTTATTTGAGCTGCATGGTTCTAAGAAGGGGCCGTCTACACAACAGCCTGGGGCAGAGCTCAAGGTGGCCGGACAGGGAGGCCGGGTTGACTTAATGGAGACCAGTGGACCTGAGCTGGTCCTCTAGGAGGACAAGCCACCAGGTCTCGGGCAGTCATTTGGGCCAGGTGTTTCACACCCTGCCTTTACTTTCAACTTCGCGAGACAGCTGGTGCCATCTCCATTCCACAGAGGAAAAAACTGATGCTAGAAGAGATTGGGCTCCTTGCCCAAGGGCCAGGATCCCAGTGGAAGCTCCTTGAGGCCAGGCCCGGTGATGTCTCTTACGTGCAAAGGCTGAGAAGTGTTTGCAGAAGGAAGCAGGGGCAGGGCTCACAGAGAAGCAAGCTTGGAGGAAGCCAGCACCAGAGCATCAAGGCGAGATGTTTCAGACAAGTTTAGAGGCTCGTGAGAAGCCCAGTTTGGCCAGAGAGGAAAGAGACTGAGGAGATGAGGGCAGAGCAGAGGCAGGAGCTGACTGAAGAAGGGCCTCCATCCCTCCTTCCACCTCGCGGGTGCCCAGCCAGGGGCCGTCTGCGGGACAGACAGTAGTAGAGAATGATTGAGCACCGTGGTTGTGCCTGGTGCCTGGAGAGCCCCCACGAGCAGACAAAAGTCAGAGAAGTGAATTGATTGATTTGTACAGCCATCTCAAGGTCCAGCACAAGGAGAGGAGATTTCCAAAGCTTGTGTGGGAGAGTTCATGTGCATTTCCCCCAGGCGGGGCCATCTTTTCAGGCCTCCACTGGAGCCCATTTACTCTTAGTTTGCACATAGTCCCAACAAGCTGAAGGACCTGGATGCCCAGCCCCCGGCAGATGAGAAGCTCTGGTTCAGAATGGTATGGCTGTTAGAGGCAGACGCACAGGCAACAGGGAGAAGGTGTTGCGGGAAACCAAGTGTGAAGAAGGGGACGGAACATGGATAGAAGTGCTCCAAATGCAGAGCTGGCGAGGGCCGTCTGACAAGGACAGCTTTGGACAGGCGAGAACTGGGCATCCCGACTCTGCTGTTCAGCTAAGTGAGGGTGGAAGCGTTCTTGCTACTCTGAGGCTCGGTTTCCTCGTCTGAAAAGCAGGCCTCAGACCACCAGCAGAAATTAAAGGACACGAGTTTGTGGGCCACCAGCTGAGTTTCTGACTCAGGAGCAGGCACTTGTGTCATGATTGCTGTGCTCGATATTAGTTTTTATTATTGGAAGAAACTCAACACATCCTGGAACAGTAGTTCTCAAACCTGGCCACACAGTGGAATCACCTGGGGATGTTTAATAAACACTCAAGCCTAGGTCCCCCTCCCAGACTTTCTGAGTTCAATGGCCTGAGGTTGGACCTGGGCATCAGGATTTCTTAAGCTCTCCAGATGGTTCCAACATGCAGCCAGGGCCGAGCACACCACCTCCCCCCCCCGCCACCCCAGAACCAATTGTAACCCAAATGAACCCAGAAACATATCTTGAGGGTCCTAACCATCAGAGATGCCCAGAAGGGTCTAAATTTCTATCTGGGTACCCAGGGTCTGAAAGCAGAGGAACAGATTTTAGAAAGCTTTCTGTCAAAGTGGTTAATTTCTTTCAAGCTTTAGCTCTTACGGGAATAAAGTTCAATTATCTGGAAAACTCACTTATGTGGAACTCCTCACTCCCTAATGACACTGGCTAAATGAGGTGTTACGATTCTGTAGATTCTCAAATTAGAGTCTTTGTGATTCTTCACCCAGAAAAAAAAATTATCCAGAGGCTTGGATGCAAAGCGCGCCCCCACTGCCCCGGCTCTTTAGGCAGCTGGGCCTGGCCTAAACTTGTCTCGGGGAAGGGCTCCCTGGCATCATGGAAAGATTTTTGCTTGGAGCCCCAGCCAGCCAAAGAGCCATGCTGGCTGCTGTGTTGTCTTGGCTCCTCAGGGCCACTTAGCCCATTTCTGCATGAAACAGCAAGCGCCCTCCTCCCACATCCAGTAACCGCATCCTGATACACTGAGAGAATCACCATGCGGCCTGCCGTGCACATCACTCCACGTGAGCATTTTGAATGGTTTCTTTTATAAAGAATAAAAACAAAAGATTTGTTTCACCTGTTTTATTAGCCCATTTTTAACCAGAGAAGCGAGAAGAAAAAAACAAAAGGTGCTTTGATTATTAAAATCTCATTTTGTTCCTAAGGACTCCACACGAGCAAAACCCAGAGATAGAACATTTGTCAGTGAGTTTTCATAACCCAGATAAGGGAAAGAGAATGGAAAGAAGGGTCCATGTCCCAGGAGCCTTTGCAGCTGTCATCATTAGCTATTTACTTCTTTGTTTATTTATTGCCTGTCTCCCCCACTGGAAAAGAAGCTCAAGGAGAGAAAGGACCTTGTCCATCATTCTGTTTAATACTCTATCTCCAAGACCTACGACAGTGCCTTGCCAACAGTAAGCATGCGATAGGCATTTGTAGAATAAGATGATCCTTGAACTGGTCCTGGTTTTCGTAAGTTTGGATCAAAGTTCTGGGATGCACTGTTCACCTGCTGTATTAGTTTGTTATAGCTGCCATGACAAAGTCCTACAAACTGAGTGGCTCGAAGCAACAGAAACTCATTGTCCCACAGTTTTGGAGGCTGAAAGTCTGAGATCAAGGTATTGGCGGAGTCAGCTCCTTCTGAGGGCAGTGGAGGTGGACCTGTTCCATGCCTCTCCCCAGCCTCTGGTGATCGGCTGGCAATCTTTGGCATTCCTTGGCTTGTAGAAGTATCACCCAGTTTTTGGCTTCATCTTCATTTGTCCATGTGTGTCCAAATATCCCCTTTTTATAAGGACATCAGTCGTGTGGGGTTAGGAATCGCCCTAATGACCTCATTTTAACTTAATTACCTCTCTAAAGACCCTCTCTCCAGATAAGGTCGTATTCTGAGGTACTGAGGATTCCGACATATGAATTTTCGGGGGGACTCAACTCAACCAATAACACCTGCTGATGAATCATTAATTAATTAAACTAATCAATTCATAGCACGACACATAGTAGGCACCTCCTCTCTGCTGGGTGCTTTGTTAAATACTAGGAGTCTATACAGATGCTATAGAGAACAGACGCAGAAACAGAAATTGAAATAATCACCGGGGGCAGGAGCATAAAGCACTGCTCACAACACAGAGCAGGCTCTGGTGTGGGAGCGATTCTTTCTGTGGATGGGATCAAGGAGTCCTCATGGAGGAGGTGACACTGGAGCTGAGCCTTTATAGGATAAACGGTGTCCCTGGGTAGAGAAGGGAAGAAGGCTGATGGCCAGCGGGAACAAAGGCAGGGGGACACTGGGCATCTGAAGGGAACATTGAACAGTTTAGTGAGGCCGTGAAGGCGTGAAGAGAGATGCTTGTACAAAGGACAGCTGGGAAGGCTTACACGTGCACCTGATGTAGGCCGGGCAGCCAGGGCCTGCGCTCAAGGAGAGGAGCAATTCAGGAAGATCAGCCTTCCAGCAGTGCAGGGCGTAGGAGTGCAGACAGAAACTTCCAGAATGCCCAGGCCAGAGCTGTGGGGTCGCTTGAACGGGAATGGGAACAGCTACGGACTGCAGACTTCCCCAGACGCAGGCAGGACAGGCGGACAGCGAGGACGAGGCAGGCGCTGGGTACGGTAGGAGTGCCGTATCCTGAGGTGGGGCATAAACAGAGAAGACAGGGAATGGCTGGAGGCTCTGAGTTAGGGGGTAGACAAGGTGGGCTGAGGCTGGGGTGCTCCAGATGGGTATGGCAAGGCAGGAAGCATTCAGCAAAAAGATCAGAGCTGGGAACTGGCACAGGAGAAGTGGATGTTACGGGAGATGAGGTCGCCTGGGGAGAATGGTGAGTGTTTGGAGGGAAGAGGTGAGGGCAGGGCCCAGGGGCCCTCTGTGAAGGTGAATCTCAGTGGTGGCTCCACGTGGGCTTCATCTGGCAAGGTTGGCAGTCACACAAATGAGACAAGGCCCCTTCCAGAGGAGCCTGATCCAACTGGGCTGGAGTGGAAACCAGCGTTGGCATTTTTGTTAAAACAGTGGTTCTCCAACTTGGCTGCACGTTGGAATCACCTAAGGAGCTTCAAAAACTACTGATCCTGATTTAAGTGGTCTGGAGAAAGATCTGGGCATCAGGAGTTTTCAACGTTCCCTAAGCGAGCGTAGTCAGAACCAAGACCTGCTGCTCTGTGGGCGGGGGTAGGACGGATCCACAGAGCAGTGACGGGCAGCCTCAAGGAGGAGGACCAGGAGACGCTCGCAGCCTCAGAAGCCCAGGGAATGGTCAAGTACTGCAGGGAGATCAGAAGGGGTCAGCACTAAGAGGTTGTTAGGTAGAGGCGTGCTGGAACCAGCTCCCACAGGCTCCTGAGAGCCACTGGTACACATCTCTTCCCAGCTCTGTGTTCTGTGGCTTCATGTTGGTACCTTGGAATTGGCCACAGTGAGAAGACATGTACCACAGAAACAGGCAAATGCTACCAATCAGGATACAAAATACCCCCACCACCACCACCCGCCCCCAACCCGGGAGCCAGTTGTTAAACATTTACTGGCACACCACTGTCTTTAGGTTTGGCAGCCATCTGAGGTCAGAGTTTGAATCCATATGTCTTCCATTTCAGGACAGGCTCCATGCCAAGGGCTCCCAACTTCCAGGCTGGAAATGTGTCTTCTGTGCCCTCAGCCCTGGGCCTTTGCTCTCTATCCATCCGAGCCGCTTTCCTGCCACCATCACCTGATGTCCACAGCAGCCCAGAGCAGCAAACACTGGTTGGCCCCCACTCTGCATGGGCCCTGGAGGGACCACAGAGACTATAAAAGCAGGCCTCGGCCTCCGAGGACTCTGTCTTCCTAGAGAAACACCAAGAACGAAGAGCTAAATGACCACAGAAGACCTGGGTGACAGAGTAAGTCAGACATACAGCCCAGCCTGTCAAGCAGATGCGCCTATAACACACGCTGCGAACCCTGGGCTCAGCTGAGAGGCAGTTGGGCGTTGCTAGGGAGGTGTCAGCTTCCTGGTCACCCATGGTCATCTCTCACGGGGAGGACTGGGCTTCACATTATTTCATCACCCTAAAGACATTCCTGTGTGAACTTATACTTCTTATCCTCTGGAATCCCTGCTGGAAAGCCCTGCTGAAGCCTCTGGGACGCAGTTGTGAGAGACACCATGCGAAGAGCTTCTGATGGACCCCTGCCCAGTCCTACCCAACTCTCCCCTGTCTCTCCCACTCACATGTAGCTTCAATCCACAGTCCTCTGTCCCTGAAAACCCCAGGCTGGGCAACGCTGGAGGAGCTCACCTGCTCAGCTCCAGCTGGCTTCCACGTGGCTCCACTGGAAGCACTTGGACAAGAGAAAGAAAGATTGGCCCAATTTTTAGGGGTGGCATTAATAAATTGGAGTGGGTGCAAGAGCCGGTGATCAAGCTATACACCAAAAGCCTTCATGAGAGGAAGGGTGGAGCCCTGGGGACTGGGCATCATTGGGTCCAGTGAGATTCTGACCCCGAGAGCTTACTTTGGAAGCTGACCAAGCCACCACGTGGACATGGGCTTCATCTTCTGTGTGGCAGTGGAAGATAGCACTTGGCCAAAGGAGGAGTATCCACGAGGCAGACACAGCTCAATTACCAAAGGTGCTCTGGCTTTTAGAGCTGTCTGCACAGGCCTGTGAAGTTGGCAAAAGCAAGGGTCACACTGGTCCCCACAGGCTGGAAACTCATCAAGGAGAGCCACCTTCTAAAACGACCACCGTCAACGCATGGGGCAGAGCCCCCATACCCCACACCACTCCCCACACAGGGGCTGAAGGCCCAGGAGCTGGGCAAAAGGAGGCAATTCCTATGTGATCATCTCCTCTGATGTTAGAACCTGGCCACATTTCTTCCTCCCAGCCCTGAGATCAAGACATCTGTGAAAGCACGGTCTCACTTCAGTCTGCTGGGAGGTAAGTGACCAAGAGTGACCCTCTCAGCATCTAAGGCTGAGAAAGGATGTTAACCTGGACCAATAGCTGAAACTAAAGAGAAAAACTTACCAAGTGTAATATCAGGCGATGCTGAGCTGGACATGGGAACAGTAATTACAGAGCTCGGTGCCGAGCCCCATGCTGCGGGCTGGACCTTTGCTGCCTCATTCGACCTTCCTTCTCTGGAGGGCACTGGATCTTCCTCATAAACCTGCCTGGCAGCAGAGGCGGGCCTGGTGTGGAAGTGGGGAGGCGAATCTTCTAAAATATACATTTTTGTACTCTCCTCTCCACAGAACAGCGTTTTACATTATTAAACAGAAAACCACACCTGAGCAGATCTTGCAGCCGGATGAGCTGGAGGGTAAACTCAGGCCCTTCACAGAAGGATCCCTTGGGTTGCAGAGAGACCGAGGGCCTCTGAAGGTAGCATCTTCTCCAGTGTTTGTTTTCAGATCATTAAATACTTAACGCAGGGAGAGACTAAAAGCCCAAGTGTTCCAAGCCACTGCTGATTAAGTATCAATCAGAAATTAAGACAGAGCAAGTCTAAAAGTGTAACGATCCTTTACAGGACAGGTCTGTGTCCACTTGATTTTTTTTTATCTGCCTGGCAGGAAGCGAAACAACTAAAGCATGTGGTTAAACACAGGACACTCGGTGCCCTGCCACTCGATGGGCATCACCTCCTCAGTTTACAGGCCAGGAGTCCCGGCCTCTCAGAGAGTGTGCAAGTGCCCCAGAGTCACACAGCTGCTGAGTGTGCACAGGTCGGGGGCCAGGATTCCATCCCAGGCAAACTGACTCCAGATGGCAAGCACCACCTGCACCCCACGGTCGCACCCCCTGAGTGCCAGCAGAGAAAGCCCATTCCCCTCAGCAGCCGGCAGAGACCTGGGCTCGGTTTACTGAGCAGTTACTGTGTTCTGAGCTTACACTGTTCTGTTCCACATGTCATTTCATCGTCACAACCATCAAGGAAAGCAGATACTATTGTGAACTCCTTTACTGATGAGAAAACCGAGACCTGGAGACGGTGAGTCATCTGCCCAAGACATCTGGACGGGAAGCGCTGGGCCCCGTTTACAAACCGAGGCAGTTTGATTCCAGAATCCCCAGGCCTAAGCTGTGCTGCCATGATCCCAGCTGCTGGGGAGGAAAGCCTGCCTCCCCTCGCAGCCGACTGGGCCCAGCCCTCTCTTTGGGTTCCCACAGTCCACTCTGAAGATGAGGCGAGGGCATCGGGCATCAGGCCTCTCTGACTGGCTCCAGGAAGAATCAGCACGCCCTTGTGGTTCAGGAGTCGAAGGGTTAACTTGATTGCCCTTTCAAGGGAAGTGAGGCAGAGGCCCTTTTTGGGGCTAGCTCCTATGCCTGGGTCACTTTGGCACTCAATTGTTTATTATTTAATTGCGGTATTGGGCGGCACAAAGTGATCTACTGCAAAGTTATTAGCAAATTCCAGTTTTAAGGAAATAATTACTGAATTCTCCCTCCCTGGGTTGAATAATTCCTTCCAAGATGCTCAACAGCATTAAGCATTTTCACCAGGGCCGCTAGCAGCTCTGTAATATGCAAATAAAGTAACTCTGTAATTACCAATAAAATGCTTACTGAAGTGACAAATTTTTACTCAGCAGTGAGTTGGGGGAAAAAAATAGCATCATTTGTTTTTTAAGGATCCTTTAACCTTGTTAGTTGGCATTTGTTTCCGTGCTGTTTTATGGTCATTTAAAAAGACAACGGAGCCAACAGGCCTCCCTGGACGGGGAGAGGTCCTCCTGGGAGCTCCCTCTTCCAACCAGCCTCGCTCCTGCCTTGGAGGCACAGATGGCCCACTCCTGTGCTGGGGGACCGCAGGTGCTCCATGCACTTGCCCTAGACATCCCTGCTGGGACTTTGTCTCTCCGTGGGGTGCAGGGCTGATCTTTCCAGACGGACAAATAGAGAGTGACCTGTCAGCCAGATGCCAGAATGATCTTTCTGAAGCCCAAGTTGGCCTGTGCTGCTCCTCTGTGGTCAAGCTCTCCCCTGCATTTCAGAGATAACAGCATAAGTCCCAGTTGCTTTCCTGGCCCTCAAGGTCTTCCACAGTCGCTCAGTCAGGGCCTTGTGCACGGTGAGGGCTCCAGCTGCCTCTTCTCCAGGCTCATCCAGGCCTCCCTGTGCAACTCTGATTTCTTCATCTGTAGAATGGGATATTAGTCAGCATAGGCTAGGTTATGCAGCAGTAACAAGCAAGTCCAAAATCTCCGTGGCTTAAAACAATCAAAATTCATTTTTTGCTCATGCTACACATCCACCATGGGTCAGCCTGAGTATCTGCTCATTATACTCACTCAACAAAAAACAAGCTGATGAAGACATCACCTTCTCAAACGTTGCTGGCCTGACACCACATTGGAGGGAAAATGAAATGTTCTCAATCTGGAATGACGTATTACTTCCTCTCACAAGTTGTTGGTCAGAACTCTTCACGTAGCCCCACTCAACCACAAGAGGCTCAAGAAGTGAAATTCTACTTGGTACTCAGAAGAATGAGAACCAGAAATATATGATGAACACTAATGACCACCACAAATGCAGATTTAAAAAATTGTATAAGAATTATCTCTGTCATAGGGTTGGTGTGAGAGCTAAGTATGATCGCTCTTAGTACTGTGCCCGGCACATGTAAGCACCCAGCCAACGTTAGCTACGAACAGGTGCTCAACGCCTGCTCATTGGATGAACATTCCAGTGTAACCCTCTGTAGTCTGCTAGATCCAGTTCTCTCTCTCTCTCTCAATCCTCATAAATTATGGTGATCAGAGAAAGCCTTCAAAGAAAAGATAACAATTGAACCCAGTTTGGGGGATGCTGCAATGTCAGGAGATGGCACTCCAAGAGGAGGAAAGGCACAAACACAGGCAAGGAGGCCTGAAAGCAGGATGCACATGGAGAAGACTGAGATGAGCTTCACTGGAGTAGAGTTTTTCAAGGATAGTCCTACATGCAACAGGGCTGTCTCCTCAAAGAATAAGAGAAGGGACTTCATTCAAACCCTGAGTTAACACCCACAATTCACAAATCAGAAAAACTCCTTTGACATGCCCTGCATCTAATTCTTGGCTTGGAAACAGTCCCTGGGAAATGAGGTTGGGGTTAGATTATCAGACACCTTGATCTGAAACTCCGATCCCCACTGAGAAGCCAGGCCTCCTGGCTCCAAGTCCAGCGGCCTCTCCACAGCCCCACACAGTGGCTGACCTGCTTTCTCCTCCTTCTTGTTGCCAAAGGCTCCATTTCTGGGTGACCACATTTGCCCCGGGAGAAATCTGTCTCTGATATTTGCATTGCTAACTGCTCAAAGTCCCACTGAGGCCTTGGAAATGTGCCACCCCCATCCTCTCACACTGGCCCAATTGTTTGTGGCTAATGCCTCCCTTTTGAACTCTGGACCTTCTGGAGGAAACAGTTTCAATAGGAATAACTCCGAATTCTCCCAGGCCTTGCCATCTGGGCGTCTGGAATGGAGCTTCCAGGATACATGGCTCTTTGGAAGGAAATAAATTCAATTGGTGATTGTGTTCCTATTTAATATGCCTAAGGATTGGTCTTGTACTCTTGCCAGGGCATTTTTTTTTTTCATTCAACAAACACTTATTGATCTCCTACTGTGGATTCGACGCTGGGCTGGGTGTGCGGTCAGGAAGGTGGGAAGAGTAGATAATTTTGAAAACTACTTTGACCCAATATAATGAGCATAATAGAGATACGCATGAAGGATTTTGGGAGCCCAGCAAGGGGATGGCTAACTGCTCCTGGACAAGCCAAGAAGCCTTAGAAAGGAGAAAACAGGGCCACGAGGCTCTGAAGAAAATGAACCTGCAGAAACTTAGGGGGTCGTACACTTAATCCACATTATTTCTGGACAAGTTCAGGATGCACACAATAAAATATGATCCCACTGGACAGACATTTTAATGTGGACCTGCTGCTTGCCAGGCACAGAGCTAGATGGCTGGGGGACCGCAGAGGAAAGAGGCGTAGTCCCCGCCCTCATGTTGCTTACTGTCTACTCGTGGAGGCTTAGGCTTGGGTGCAGACGACTGCCACGCGACCGCAGAGGAAGATGCCCAATGCCTTCGAAAGCCCTCCCATGAGCCTTCCAAGTGGAAAGAGCAAAGTAGTCCCAGGGACTGGCAGATGCCAGGGTGGACTTCCTGGAGGAGGTGGTAGGGCTGAGTTTTTGCAGAGAAGGAGCGGTGGGGAGGAGAGGGGAAGGGGCTGTGGCACAAACAGGCACGGTGACCAAAGAGCCAAGTCACAGGCACAACCACACACACATGTCCCAACGGCAGTGAGGGCCTGTCTGAAGCAGGGAGGCAAAGCTGGTGGTGGGGTGAGGTTAGACTTGACTCTGCTGGATGAGGTCACCAATGTTATCACCACCCAAGACCTTCTGTTCGGTTTTCTCCATGGGTTCCATCTTTTAGCAGAGCAGGCTTTCTCTACCGAATACATCATATCTATTAAACAGTAATCCATGTGTTTTCCCAGAGAATAACCAGTGTCAGCTCAGCTAAGATTATTCTAGCCAAAAGGAAACAGAACATTTTCTGAATATGTCCCTCTGGTGCTCCAGATTCTTTGATGGCTCCCCATTGCCCTCAGGATAAGGTCCAGCACACAAGGGCGCTGGCCTCCTGGCCCCTCACCTCTCTGCTGGGCCTTGTCAAACTACTTGTGGTTCCCCAGACCCGCACGTTTCCCCCTCTGCACTTCTGAGCATGCTGCTCCTCTGCATGGAAGCCTCCCACTCCTCCCCACCTCCAGATCCTCTGGCTTTTCTGGGCTCAAACCTTAATGCTTCCTCCAGGCAGAGTTGCCTGACCCCAGACCTGGGGTAGGTGCTGAGTTCTGATCACACCGTGTGGGCGTGCTCCGTTTCCGTGTCTGTCCCCCTCAGGTGGCTGTGAACCTGTGGGCAGGGACTCCATATCCAACTCAAGTGGCCAGCACTAAGGAATACAGCGGTGCTCAATACAGGTTGAGTAACGCGCAAGCTGGCGAGTGAGTGAGTGAATATGATGTGTCATTTCAGGTTGACCTGTGGACCCACGTCACAGCGAAGGTGCCATGCACACCCACCAAGCTTTCCAAACGAGTGGAAAGAACCCATGTTACTTCACAGCTGCCAGACCAGGCACTCCCGGCACAGGCACTGGGAGCCAGAGGGGATGTTGAGCAAGGGGAGGGCGTGCCTCTTCCAGCCACAGTCGTATTTGTTTGGCTGCCCCTCTGCAGCCCTCGCCCCCGTCAGAAGGGCCGGGCAAATGGTGGAAGCATCAGCCTGGTTTTACCAACTTCGCCCCTAGTGTCTTTCCTAGTCCTCTCTTTCAATATTTCTTTACCTCCTGACCCCAGGCAAGAAGCAGGATCAGATCTTCCGATGCCTTGTGAGATGATGTCCTTCTGATCCCTCACGCTTCAGGCCCCATCCCTTACATTGTCACCAACAACCAGTGTTAACTGTGCACCTACTGTGTGGCAACTGCTGGGGGACCAGACACACCCCAAACATAGTCCCTGCTTTTGACAGCTTTGGAGAGAGGGCATGAAAGGTAAAAGAGTCATTAAGTAACTTCTGAAAGAGCCCTGAGTAGGGCGAGCAATGGGTGCAAAGGGGTTTCTGGCACTGAAATTTTGAGGGTGCCAAAATATTAAGGAATGGTTTCTAAAGACTGCACGTAGTTCTCAGCCCTCCTCTGCAGCCCCATGCCAATCTATGGAGAGGATGGAGCAGCGGACCAGTTGGCTGGAGGCAGTCTCACTCCCTGTGCCATGTGGCCACCCGTGTTGCTGCCTCTCATGCTCCCACCCAGGTTCCCACACTGTGGGAACTGTGACCAACTACTTTGGCCATCACTTATCCCAACACTGAGCTGCTTGGTCCTCAGATATAGCCTGCGGAACCTCGCTCAAGCAGCCTGAGAGGTGGGGATCATGCTCCCATTTTGACTTGAATGGCTGTCCAGCCAAGCACAGCAGCCATTTGAGCCCAGGTCTGGGAGGCCCTGCAGCCAGGGCTGCAGCATCAGTTGTCTGGTTTGGCCCTCACAGCGGCCCACTTGGGGAGACAGAGTAGACGGGAGTATGCTCACCTGGCAGCCCAAAGGGGGAGCTCTCCATTGTCGAAAGTTAGATGACGTCACCATTTGGCAGAGGATGTCAAGGGCCCACAAAGGTGGACAAAACCAGCTCCCTCCTAGACTAGCCATGCAGTGCCACGGAGAGTGGTTGGTCTCTGGGCAGAGCCCCCCACTATGGAGATAAGGATAAGGAGGGCAAAGGAAGAAAAGGAGCCCTCCCCCACCTCGGCCCCCAGACTGTCTCTTTGTACCTCTAACCTCCCCTCACTCCAACCCACCAATAGCCACACCTGCTCAGTCATTCATTCACTCCTAGTGAGCACCACTCTGCGCCAGATACCTCACTCAGCCCCCAACAACTCGAGGGGGGCCCTATAATTGTCCCTGTTTTACAGAGAAGAAAACAGAGGCTTAGAGGCATTAAGGACCCCAAGGGGCTGGGACTCCATCTTAGGGCTGTCTGGCTCTGAAGCTTCTTGGAGCTATCTTCCTGCAAGGGGCTCTCTGACCCCCTCCTGCCCTCCTTACGCTGCTGTCCTAACAGGGGAGGAGGAGCCCAAGAGCTTGGAATCCATTAGTAGAAGATTCTAGAATTCAGGACTCCTCCTTTTCCTCCTCAGATTTTGCTCAGCCCCACACCCCTCAGGGAAGTCCCTCAGCCTCTCTTGGGTTTCCCTCCATCACTGGGGCAGGCAAGAGAAGACTAATTAACAGTATGCTGAGGGCTTTGAAGATGAAAAGCAGCCTTCAAGTGGCAGCCTATTATCCTAAGCTTCACACACGGAATAATGAAATTCCAGGTTCCAAATGGAGAGTAAAAATCCTTTAACAAGGTGATAAAGGGAGGCAGGCCAGGGCCAGGGTGGGAGGGAGGACGGCGGTTCATTCACACCTCCAGTGTGCAGACCCCGCAGACCCCGCAGGCCCCAAGGTCGTGGGCTAAAAGCGTGTGACCTGGGTCAGCCTGGGGCTGGGAGGCCCTTTGTCACTCACCCCTGCTGTTCCTGCCAGCAACCTGAGACTCTCTGGAGGAAGGGGGGACCAGGCCTCCCAGAGGGGACCCTGGCCTCGGGGAGCCAGGATCTGAGGATCCAGGGCAGATGGTAGAGTGGAGAGGCGGGCTTGGGGGTGGGGAGCCCTGGTGTTTAGGCCTGGCTCTGCAGTGACTTGGTCCCGACCGAGGGCGGGCGGGTCCTGCTCTCGCTGGGCTGTTTGCCTTGGGAATCGACCTGCATGAGCCCCACGCCACCCCCACACATGGAAGCCCCTCGAGGACGGGCAGTGTATGCCCAGCATTATGCAGCCCTGATCCCGGTACCAGGCGAGTGATCAGTAACTGCTGTGTAACTGAACAGCTGACTCTAGGGTCCCTCCCAGAGCTAGTTTTCTGGGGTTCTCGGACTTTAAGTGTTCAGTCTGCCCCAGGTTACAAGGGTGGAAAGGAACAGCCGTCCTGTACGCTCCCAAGTTCCCTGACTGACAATGCCCTGAGCACCGCTGGAGCCCTGAGGAAGCCCCCCACCCCCTCAGAAGCCACGTGCTCAGAGCCTGCACGCCCAGCCAGCTCCCTCAGAGCCAGCAGGTCCCCTGAGGGCAGGGATGGGTCCCACTCAGCTCCGGACCCCGTGCCTGCCATGGAGGTGAAGTCACACTCAAACACAAACCTTGGTTTTGGCATTCCAGTAAAAGTGAAAACACGAAATTGAGCTGGTAAAGTTATTAGATTGAAGAGATTTTGGAAAAGACTCATCAAAAATTAAAACTTGATCCCATCTCCACTATTTGGACAAATTACTTAACCTCTCTGTGCCTTAGTTTCCTCATTTGTAAAATAGAGAGAGTGGCAGGACCCATCTCATACGGTCATTCTAAGGTTATGTGAGTTAATTCCTCTAAAAAGCCAAGAACAGCATCTGCCATATAGTATTTGGTCAGTTCTTATTACTTTTATTATTATTACTTATTGTTATTATTGTCATTGGTTAGATAGTTATTATTGTCCCCACCTCTTTGCTGCACCTGGAACTCCTTTAACCCCTTCACTCCACAAGGGAGGCAAGACGGGAGGGGAGACACCATTCGGCCAGCCACCGTGACAGGAGCCCTAGCACCCCAACCGGATATGGCCGGTGTTCAGAACTCCTAATAAGCCTCACCTGTGATCCTCACAACACGCTTCAAATCCAGAAAGTGGGTACCGTTCTTCCCTTTTACAGATGAGGACACTGAGGCACAAAGAGCAAGGGAGTCGTCCACAGTGCCCCAGCTGGACAGGGCAGCGCACAGATTTGCACAATGGAGAGATGCGTATCGGGTGCCCATGGGCCAGGCACGAGGGGCATGAGTGAAGCAGACACACACGTCCCTTGCTCTCCTAAGCTAACATTCTGGTAGACAGATAACAAACCAGAAAAAGGTGAGTAAATGGATAAATATCACAGCTTGTGATCAGGGCTCTGAAGAAAATAAACGAAGTCCTATGATCAAAACTAAAGAGGAGGTTGTTCGGAGAAGACTTCTCTGAGGAGGTCCAGTCTGAGCCCTGGAACAGGAAAGATGAAAGACAGCCAGTGTCTTTCCATTGCCCCTGGCTGCCTCGCTGCCAATTCTCGCTAAGGTGTAAATGATTAACTATTGGTCCCAGCCTGGAAGCGAGGGAAGAGGGAATCCGAGGGCAGTGTGGAGGCCCCAAGGGAGGAAGGGAAGGACGGTGCTAGAGAAGGAGAGCCCTCAGAAGGGCTGCGGGGCCTTCTAGGTGTAAGAACTCCAGTTGCGACTTTGAGGGCTTTGCTAAAAACAGAAAGACGGGCTTGGAGGATTGGGGAGAAACTCCCATTGGTGAGAAGGAAAGACGTGCACCTGTGTCCTCTCTGTCCCAGAGACAGGTGGCAATTTGAGGCTATCAGGGCAGAAAGATGAAAATCATCTGTTCCTGGGTGGTGGCATGCACGCAGACGACATCATTCCTAACCAGAGCAGACAGAGGGAGCGCTACATGGCCGTCCCGAGAAGGCAGACTCTGCTCCCTCCCTTCTCACAGCTGTCGTGACAGAGCTGGTGTCACGCACCTTCCCACATCCTTAAGCAGGCCCTACTGTGTGCCCTGTGGCAGGCACTCTCCACAGTTCTGAGGAAGACCAGAGAAAGAGCCTGTGACAGCAAGCGTGGCCAGGCCCAGGACACAGAGAAGGCACTGCGACCTGAGGTATCAAAGGGGAGGGGAGCGTGTTTCTGGCAAAAGGAACAGTCTGCTCAGGGGCATTCTGGCACGTTTCTAATAACTGGGGACTCTGCGAGGCAGGGGGTGGCCCACTGGCAGTGTTGGCCAATTTCCCTGGTGTAAATACTCTTGTGGTGGCATGGCGTCACTGAACGTAGGCAATCCTCAGCCAGTGGGAGCTGGCTCCAGACCGACACTGGCATGGGGCCCGAGGCCGGCAGGCAATCTGCTGGATGAAGGAACAAAGCCCAGCCCCGGGCACCCAGGGAGGCTGCTGGCCTTGGAGGAGGAGTGGGTTTAGCCAGCAGATGCCATGTGAGGATCGTGACCACAGCCTCTTCTTCATCTTCCCGTACCCCTCAGAGCTCCGCCAGGTTGCATCCAGGCCGGGTGTTCCTGGTGGTAAGTGCCAAGGAGAGAATCAATCCACTAGATCCTTGCAGGAGCAGTTGTGCACTTTTCATCTGGTGAAAGGGGACAGGCATTCCGTAACCGTGGATGGGACATCCCTGGAAGCGCGTCTGTCTCCCTCTCTGTGACAGGTCACACAAAAGCTGTTGGTTCACCAGCCCTTCTGTCTGCAGAAGTCCAGCTGGGCAGCCGAGCCAGGTGTGTGTCGGGGGAGGGAGAAGTAAGATACAGACCCCACCTGTGCCCCTCCGAAGGCCTGGCCCGGAGTGTTTTTGAACTACGGGGCATCTCGCCATTCCGATTTGAGAGCAGCCTAGAGCAAGACAGAGGCCGGGTAACGACAGGTAGGTAAAGAGCCGCCCAGCCTGAGGCAGCCAGGAGCATCAGCCACTCACAGAAAGGACGGGGAGGTGGCAGCTTGGAAAGAGCAGGACTGAGCAGTGGGGCCTTGGAGGACAGGGGACCTTCACTTCCCACCCAACCTGGCACCCTGGACCTGGCACCCTCCACCCAGGCCATCCTAATCTTCCCAGTCTGAACCTGCCCTAAAAATCCTCTGCACTCTGCCTATTCGTCCGTTCCTCCCCCTGGTAGCCACTGATCCTTTTACTGTCTCCATAGTGTTGCCTTTTCCAGAATGTCCTATAGTTGGAATCACTCGGTATGTAGCCTTTTCAGATTGACTTCTTTCACTTAGTAATGTGCATTAAAGTCCTTCCATGTCTTTTCCTGTCTTAATAGCTCATTTCTTTTTAGTGCTAAAAAATATTCCATGGTCTACATATGCCGTAATTTCTTTATCCATTCACCTACTGAAGGACATCTTATTTGCTTCCAAGTTTTGGCGATTATGAATAAGGCTGCTATAAATATCTGTGTGCAGGTTTTTGTGTGGCCACAAATTTTCAACTCCTTTGGGTAAATACCAAGGAGAGCAATTGCTGGATTATATGATAAGAGTATGTTTAGTTTTCCAAACTAAACTGTTTTCCAAAGTGGCTGTGCCGTTTTGCATCCCCACCAGCAGTGAATGAGAGCTCCTATCGCTCCACATCCTCACCAGCATCTGGTGTTGTCACTATTTTGGATTTTGGCCATTCTGATAGGTGTGTAGTAGGATCTCATTGTTGTTTTAATCTGCAATTCCCTAATGACATATAATGGGGAGCATCTTTTTATATGCTTACTTGCCACCCGTATGTCTTCTTTGGTGTGATATCTGTTCAGATCTTTGGCCCACTTTTTAGTTGGATTCTTCATTTTCTTATTGTTAAGTTTTAAGAATTCTTTGTATATTTTGGATAACATGCCTCTATCAGATATGTCTTTTGCAAACATTTTCTCCCAGTTTGTGGCTTGCCTTCCCATTCTCTTGAGGAGTTAATATTTTCATTATTAAAACAATGACTGTATATACAGCATGCTGATAATGAAGATCAAAATAAAAGAAAAATATTCCTTTTTTAAGAAGAAGAAGATTAGCCCTGAGCTAACATCCACTGCCAATCCTCCTCTTTTTGCTGAGGAAGATTAGCCCTGAACTAACAGCCATGCCCATCTTCCTCTATATGTGGGTCGCCTGCCACAGCATGGCTTCATAAGTGGTATGTAGGTCCATGCTGGGGATGTGAACCAGCGAACCCTGGGCAAAGTACACGAAATTAACTGCTTCGCCACCTGGCCAGCCCCAAAAGAAAAATACGCTCAATGCTACTTTTCTAAGGATGATAACAACAACCGTTCCCATCTTTGCAACACTTGCTATGTTCTGAGCGCTCGGCCATTGTCTCAGGTCACCCCACCACAGGAGCACGTTGGATAGATATTATTATCCCCATTTTCATATGCTAGAGAGGAGGCTCAGTGAAATGAAGTAGCTAGACGGGATTACACCCTAGTAAGTAGTGGAGCCAGTATTCAAACCCAGCACTGTCAGTCCCAGAGGTCTTGTTCCCAACCCAGCAATTTTAGATGCTGCCATTTTCATCTTCAAGCACCCCCAGTCAGAGGCTTAAATACAGCTCATATCTCCTCCGTCCCCAAACCCTCTTAATTTTTATCATCTTTTTTCAACTTCAGGATTGCTCTGGGAGATAGGCATCCTTGCAAAAGAGCAAATTGAGACTCTGAGAGGTTAAGTGACTTCCCTAAAGTCACACAGCCAGCTGGTGTGTGACCTCAGACAAGCCGCTTTCCAAGGATTCTCTCCCTGTGCTGCCAGACCCCACAGTCCAACTCTTCCCACTACTTCAAGTGGTCCCCCAAAAGCCACCCCTGGGCTGGAATGCTGCTGTCACCTCCCATCCTTCCCTCCCGCTCAGTTCATTCTCCCCCTCCCATCTTTCTGTGGCTACTAGAGGGATCATTCTAAACTGCCAACCCAATCACAGAACTCCCCAGTGACATCATCCTGCGGCTGCCATCTCTTCTCAGGAGGATGCTGGAACTCCCCTTCATGGCTCCCCAGGCCACCAGCATCCTACCGCTTCCTTCTCAGCAGTCTCCACCCCGCACACACCCCTCCTTCTTGGCTGAGCCAAACCACCTTCGTCTGCTCATTCTGGAGCCTCCAGGACTCTATCCTCATTGCTCCTCTGCCTGGTACACCTTGCCCCCCCTCCTTCACTCCCTGGCTCCACCTGAGTCCAGAACAGGTAGAGGTGGCTCCTCCTCCAGCGGCAGGAGGAAGAGCTGTCTTTTATGGAGCACTGACTCTAGTCAAGGGCAGTGCCAGGTGCTTTATTTAAATTTTATTTAAATCTCATAACAATTCGGTGGTAGGCATCACTAGCCCCATTTTACAGAGGAATAAGCTGAGCCTTAAGAGACCTTAAATAACTTGGCTAAGGCCACACGGTAGGGAAGTGGCAGAGGTGGGATTTGAAACACTATCTAGCTTCACACACAAAGGTCTGACCGCATCACCCTGACACCCACCTTCCCAATCCCTCCCCTCACCCCCCAAACTGCTCCCATAGCACCCATGCATTTCTGCGTGATTACACTTGCTCTTTTTTATTTCATAAATATTTTTTTCCTGGCAGTTTTAGGTTTCCAGAAAAATTGAGCAGAAAGTACACAGAGATTCCATACATCCCCTCATGCCCCCTCCCCTGGTTTCCCCTACTGTTAACATCTTGCATTAGTATAGTACATATTTTTACACTTGATGAGCCAATATTGATACACTGTTTACATCAGGTTCATAATGTGCATCAGGTTCACTCTTGGTGTTGTACATTCTATGGGTTTGGACAAACGCATGATGATATGTCCACCTCTGTAGCATCTCACACAAGTGTCACTGCCCTAAAACTCCTCTCTGCTCTGTCTGTTCACCCCTCCCTTGCCCCACCCCCTGGCAAACCCTGATCTTTACTGTCTCCTTAGTTTTGCCTTTTCCAGAATATCCTATATTTGGAATCATACAGTATGTAGCCTTTTAATATTGGCTTCTATCACTTAGTAATCTGCATTTAAGTTTCCTCCATGTCTTTTCATAGCTTACTAGCTCATGTTTTTATCACTGAATAATATTCCATTGTCTGGATGCACCACAGTTTGTCTCTGCAGTCACCTACTGAAGGACATCTTGGTTATTCCCAAGTTTCGGCAATTATGAATAAAGATGCTATGAACACCCCTGTGCAGGTTTTTGTGTGGATGTTTCAGCTCCTTTGGGTCAATATCAAGGAGAATGATTACTAGATCATCAGGTGCTCTTTCACACAATGTCCCTGAGCATCTTCCAACCCCAACGGGAGAACTCTCGGAAGGCAAAGAATGTATCTTGTACTTCCCTGTCTCCAAGACTTACACGTCATAGGTCCTCAATTAATAGCTATTGAAATGAAGAATGCAAATCGGCAGTCATGTATCTCAGATTTTCCAGGGCACTTTAAATTCCCTATCATTTTCTTATTTGCAACAAAGGAAATTTATTATAAACACAACCAAATGAAGATTGAAAATGCCTGTGTAGGCTTTCCATGTTAAAACATTTCACAAATTGTTTTTTCAAAAACGTCCTTCGCCAGATACGGATGGTGGCTTTGGGATTCCGAACACGCAGTTGCCGGAGGTATGGTGAGAGGGACACAGCCTGCGCGCTCTGACCTCGGGCTGGTCCCTTTCCCACAGGGGCCTTGGTCTTCCCTTATGAAACAAACCCGGGGCTTGGACCAGCTGACCTCTGAGTTCCCTCAACTAAGCTGTTCTGGGATCCCGGTCAGATGAGTCCCCTACTCTTGCACCTGGGGGAGACAGGGGCAGAGAAGGCAGCTGTAGGGGAGAAGGCCAGGTCTCTCTCAGCCAAGGTCCGCAGAAGGGGTCCCCAGGCCCTAGCAACAGGAAGGAGGAGTGGAAGCCTCTTCCCCCTCCACTGTGGATGCCCCTTTGCCCCTTTGATCTGGCTAAACCATTCACTTGACCATATTAGTTCTAAGAACATTCACGGAGCACTTACCAGGCACTAGGCTGTGTTCTGAGTAGGCTGATTTAATTCTGACACAGCCCAACGATACAGGGACTAGGATCACCCACATTTGCAGATTCCATTCAATCCGCAGATGTGTGCTGAGTGCATACCACAGGCCAGGCACTGCTATAGGGCTCCAGTAGTGAGCAAGGCAGACAGAGTCCCCGGCTTCATGGAGCTGACATTCCAGGGTAGGAGACAGAGGGCAAGCAATCAACACAAGACAGCATTATGGGTGTTAGAAGGTGAAAGTACTGCCCCAGAAAGAACGAGGAGAGCAGGGAAGGGGGCAGGAGTGGTGGGCAGCAGAGGGGGCAGACTTCAGCGTTATGTAGGCAAGCCAGGGTGGGCCTTTCTGAGAAGGAGGCGTTCCTAGCAACAATTTGAAGGAGAGAAAGTTAGCCAGGTGGATTTCTGGGGAAAAAGACTTCCAGGCGGAGGGAACAGCCAGAAGGAAGGCCAGGAGGCATGAATGAGGAGCGGGTCAGCGGGGTGAGTGGGGTGGAAGAGCAGCGGGGACAGTTAATGGAGGGGCTGGTGGGCCACCTAAGACCTTGGGCTTTTCTCAGAGAGAAATGGAGGGCCGGGTCGGGTGTCCAGCAGCAGAGTGGCATGACCGTCCTCACTTCTGTTAAGAGTAGATCATGGGCAGGAGGGGAGGTGGAGACAGACGCCCTCTAGGGCTGTAGTTAGCCAGCAGAGACACGATGGCGGTGGGGACCGCTGGTGGCAGCGGAGCAAGTACCAGGAGGTGGGATTCGGACTCTCCTCGGAAGGCAGAGCCAGCGTGGTTCCCTGAGGAAACTGCAGTTCATCTGAGCGGCTGGGGTGGAAGCCCTTGGCCAGGCCCTGTCCTCAGGGGCAGCCCTGCGGGTGGCCCGTGGGAGGCGGGAGATTTCAGGTCTGCTTCTTTCCCACGTAAGCTGGAGATGCTGGGGCCACTCCAGAAGTGGAAAGCACCCCTCCACTCCACTGCCCCGGACTGCACGGGCCCCAATCCCAGTTCCGCTTGGTGTTACCGTCAATGGCACAATGATAGTAGCTTCCTATTGCGCTCTCCAGAAGCTGACCTCCCAGTCACCCGGCCCCAGCATTCCAGTTAAAGGGGAAGCGGGCAAAACCGGAAGTGGAACTGCTACCGAGCATCCTCACACTCTACCCAGAGCTGGGCAGGCGTGGGGGTGGGGCAGAGAGCAGCAGAAGGGGGCCTCTCAGTGTTATTGAAAGCCATTAGACATCTCCAAATTTTTGCAAAATCCCTCCTTCGCTACATTTAATTCAGCATTTAATGAGCTCCTACTATGTGTCTCCCCACTGAGCTAGGTGTTGTTTGCATACAAGATCAGGAGTCCAGCCTTTGGTGGAGACAGCACTGGTGTTCGACTAAGGAGATCTGGGTGGTTGAGTCCTGTTCTGCAGTTAGTAGCTACCTGACCATAGGCACACCAGGACACCTTCCAGGTCTCTATGGCATCATCTTTAAAATGAGGACAATGGTGACTATCCAAGAGAGCTATAAAGGACCATGAAGGTGAAAGGACTTTACAAGCTGGAGAACACCACATGAAGTTCAGGTGACTGCTCATGGCCCAGGGGGAGACACCCACCCATGCCCAGCTAACCAGGGCAGGGCACCCTGGAGTGAGGGCATCAGACACAAGTTAGGATGACATGGGACCCCAGAGGCGGAGTGCCTCCTTCTGACCAAGTAGGGGACAGTGAAGGCTTCATAGAAGAAAGGGCCTTGGACAGCGGGTGGGATTCCAATAAGTCAAACAGAGAAGAAAGGGCATACCAGGGAAAGGGCACACATACGCAAAGGCCAGAGGTGTGAAAGTACACTACACATGGCTACAGGGAGCTATGGAAGGGTTTTGAGCAGGGGAGTGGCAGAACCAGATTTTCCCTAGAGGTCACACTGGTTCCTAGAGAGGGATGGAGTGGAATTGCTGTGGCCCAGCTGAGCAATACCAGGCTTGAGCCAGCTGCCGTCTCCAGAAGCGAGGGGAAGGCTGCTGAGGTTCCCCCAACAGTCGGCCAGTCAGTCCAGGTCTGCAAGGGAAAGGCAGATAGAAGTGGGAAGCTGGCGAAGGGGGGAGCCTGGGCCTGGCCGAGCCAGCTGGCTGTCCAGCCCCCCTCCCCCAAGCCCATGCCCACCCCCTGGGAGCCTGGAGACCTGTTTGTTTTCCTTGTAAAGAGGGGAGTCCTGCCCTTTGTGAGGTTTCTGCTTGGGAAGAGCAAAATGTCTACTTGTGCTGCTGCCTGGATTTCCAGCTATTGACACAGACTCTGACAATGAAAGCAAAGGCCAACAGCGCAGAGACAAGGTGGCTGATTAAACTGTTCTCCCTGGGTTTTTCAGCCCTGCCCTGGGAAGGCCAGCTGGAAAACCCGGGGAGGAGCCCCGTCCTCCAGGCTGCAGGCCCGCTTAGAGGCGGCGCTGTGACAGGGTGGGCAGTTTCTGCACCCGCCCCAACCCAGCTTCCCAAGCGCCTCCCGCCACTGCTTTTGTGGTTTCTCTCCTCCCTTAATAACCGGGGCCACTTCCAGGACTGCAACTTCTTGAGGTTCAGTTTCGTTTCTAAAAAGGGGCAATGACAGCTCCCCCTTTATGGGGTTTGTAACAGGTTAGACTCCCCAAAGAACAGACCCTGCAAAGGAGCAGAGCTGCCAGATAAAATATAGGATGCCCAGTTAAATTTGCATTTCGGATAAACAATGAAGGATTTTTTTTTAAAGTATATCTCATGTCATACTACAAAATTATCTGTTGTTTAATCGGAATTCAAATTTAAGTGAGTGTCCTGTATTTCTATTTCCTAAATCTGACGGCCGTAAAGTGGAGAAGGTTCATAGGTGCAGGTTTATTTAGGAGTGCTCTCAGGGTTGACATCTGCCGGGGTGCAAGGGAAGCGGGATGGGGCAGAAGGAGGAGCGCTGGGGTGCTGTCACATGTCACACAAGGGTCTCAGATGAACCTGGGGGTAGCTCTGGAGCCAGCTGGCCTCTCAGAGCTGCCCCAAACTGGGGCTAGGGCTCTGGACCCTTATACTGGGCCCCACAATGCACCTGTCACTGGATTCTGGCTTTCCTGGGAGGGGATGTGACCTTGGGTGAGGTGACTCTTCCCTGCTGAGGGCAGTTCCAGGAGGTGGACTCAGCTCAGCACCGTCAACCCCCGTAGGCCCTGCAGCTGGGCACGGGGGCTTCCGTCCTGAGAAGAGTCTGGGCAGCAGCCCACCGCAGCATCCAGGACTTGGTTTTCTACAGTTTGATGAGATAGTTGTGTAAACAGCTTAGTGTGGCCTGACACCTAGTAATCAGTGATTTTAGCATCCCCCCCTTCAAGGCCATCAACCATCCAGGGCCAACTCAGCTGCTTGTCCCTCAGCTCCTTCTGGGGAGTCCTTTCCAAAATTGGACCTGTTTATTTAACATCTGGGAGGGGGACCATGTTCACAGTTCCCCAGTGTGTTGATCACCAAATCCACGCTAGACTTTGATTCTGCAGATCCCAACCAACAGCATAACATAGATCTTCTCCTAAAGACTCTGTCTCAAGCCCAAACCGCTAGTCCCAGTCCTGGGGGCTTGACCGTCCTCTGTCTGGGTCTGGCCTCATTCTCGTCTTCGTTGGGAGTTATGAGACTGCAGTTAATTGGGTTGGAGAGGGCATGCTGGTAATTGGCTCAAAGGAGATCCCTGCATTGCCAATGGTGGGGGCAGCCTGGCTCTGGTTCCCAGTGTCTCTCTGGGTTTGGCCTCTGTAGGGCAGGAGGCTGCAGGCAGGTGGACGGGGGCTGCCTCCATGTCAGGCCCTTGCTAGCTCTGGATGAGCTAGTCCCCAACCCCATCCCACGCAGCCACACACATCTGTGACCCACTGAAAACCCACCCTGCTTGCATTTTCCATTGGCAAGGACTCCAAGGCCCTCTGATTAATCCTGACCTCCAGCATTTGGGCCTCTAAATCCGCAGCTTCCCTTCTTTCCATGTCTCCCACTTGTGTGAGACATATTGAAGTTCTGGGAGCAGGGAATCTGGCTCTAGTAGAAAAGAACCTAAGTGTGGATTTAAATAAAGAAGCTGAGGAGTCTGAACACACTGAGACAAAGTAGTCGATGCGCCTCACTCATTCAGAATCACTGACAGTCATTGAAAGCTTGCTGCCAGCCAGAGTTATCCTGCTAATTCTCACAACCACCCTGTCAGGAAGGCACTGATAATATCCCCATTTTACAGATGAGGAAACTGAGGCACAGAAAAAACAACTGTCTTGCCCAGGGTTCCACAGCAGAGGAAGCAGGAGTCAGGATTCCAACCCACGTCTGCCCGCCAGGAGCACCTGAACTCTGAATGGGGGCGTGCCCTCCACTAGATTGCACAGATTTGTCTGTTTATGCTCAGGCATGGTGGCCATGAGTCATCGTTATTTTCAATATCACTATTCTTGTGAAACAGGTAAACAGCCACGAAAGACAAACACCCCAAAAGCCCAAGTCAGGCTGAGGTGGGCATAGTCAGGAGGCTTGCTGGAAGAAGCAGGACTGTACCAGTCAGGAGTCAGGGGCAGGAGACAGGAGCCACCCTAGCTGTGTGACACAGACAGCATTCAATGGAAGAAATTCGCATCGGAGACACCAGTGGAAGGGCTGGAGGAGGGGGCTGGGGGCTGGGCCTCCATGAACCACGCCTAGAACTCTGCTGAACTCACCTGCCAGAGCGGCCGCCTCTTTTTTTTTAATTGTGGTAAAAAACACGTAACGTAAAATTTACCATCTTAACCATTTTTAAGTGCACAGTTCAGAAGTGTTAACTATATTCACATTGTTGTGCAACACACCTCTGGAACTTTTTCATCTTGCAAAACTGAAACTCAGTCCCCACTGAACAACAACTCATTTCCCTTCCCCCTGCCCCTGGCAACCACCATGCTACTTTCTGTTTCTATGAGTTTGACTACTTTACATACCTCATATAAGTGGAATCATACAGTATTCATCTTTTTGTGACTGGCTTATTTCACTTAGCACAATGTCCTCAAGGTTCATCCATATTGTTGTGTGGGACAGGATTTTCTTCTTTCTTAAAACTAAGTAATAGTTCATTGTAGGTACACATTTTATTTATCCATTCATCCACGGATAGACATTTGGGTTGCTTCCACCTCTTGGCTGTTGTGAATAATGCTGCAGTGAACATGGATGTGCGAATATCTTTTCGAGATCCTGCTTTCAATATTTCTTGGTAAATACCCAGAAGTGGAATTGCTGGATCATATGATAATTCTATTTTTAACTTTTGAGGAAGCTCTATACTGTTTTCCATAGTGGCTATACCATTTCACACTCCCACCAACAGCGTACAAGGGTTTGAATTTTTCCACATCATCACTGATACTTTTTCTTTTTTTTTTTAGGAGAGTGGCCATCCTAATGGGGTTGAGGAGATATCTCATTGTGGTTTTCAATTCCATTTCTCTAGTGATTAGTGATATTGACCATCTTTTTATATGCTTGTTGGCCATTTGTACATCTTTAGAGAAACGTCTATTCAAATTCTTTGCCCATTTTCTTTTTTTTGAGGAAGATTAGCCCTGAGCTAACATCTGCTGCCAATCCTCCTCTTTTTGCTGAGGAAGACTGGCCCTGAGCTAAACATCTGTGCCTATCTTCCTCTGATTTATATATGGGATGCCTGCCACAGCATGGCTTGCCAAGCGGTGCATAGGTCGTCACCTGAGATCTGAACCAGCAAACCCGGGGCCGTGGAAGCAGAACGTGCACACTTAACCACTGCACCATGGGACCGGCCCCATTTTGCCCATTTTCTAATGCAGCTATGTGTCTTTTTGTTGTTGAGTGGTAGGAGTTCTTTATATATTCTGGATATTATCCCCTCATTAGATATATGATTTGTAAATATTTTCTCCCATTCCGTAGGTTGCCTTTTTACTCTGTTGATTATTTCCTTTGATGTGCAGAAGTTAAGTTTGATGTAATCCCATTTGTCTATTTTTGCCTTTATTGCCTGTACTTTGGGTGTCATATCCAATAAATCATTGCCAGATCCAATTTCATGAAGCTTTTCCCCTATGTTTTCTTCTAGGAGTCTTGAGGGGAGAGCCACCTCTTCTGGCACAGTCAGAAGATAGGGAAATAGACAGCCACTTCTAGAACCTCTAACTTGAGGAAGTGCTGCTGTCGCCAAGATTCAGAGCTTAGAAAGCTGCACCACCCCTACCCTCACCACAGCTTACCCTTGACATTTATGAGACTAGTGACTAGACACTGGGACACGGGTGCAGAGAAACCCCCCATCTCCACAAACACGTCACCAGCCAGAAACGACTGGGGCAGCCCGCGGCAGTCTCCACCAAGCTGCTGCTTTCCAGTGTCCCTGGAGAGCCTCGAATCATGGAACCGTGTGTTCACTCAGGGCCCTAGCAATGACAGCGTCTTGAAGTGTGACGTTTAGCTGTCAGCCTCTGCGGCGCAGGAGGTGCCCAGTAAGGAGGTTGGAACGGATGATGAGTCTTGGGGTCCAAGGTAATAAGTTAGTCGATGTATCAGAAAGTGTCAGGCCTCTGCTTAGCAGAGAGTGGAGCCTAATTATACACTGCCACCTTCCAGGCATGAAAGAATGGTGGGTTTATGATGCAGGGTGGTATTGGGTAGGGTAGTGCAATGGTTATGGGCACTGACTCTGCAGCTAGACAGGCCTGGTGTGGAATCCCAGGTCTACCATACATGAGCTGTGTGACTTGAGTGGGTTATGGGTCTCTCTGGGTTTCCCTTTTCTCTTCTGTAAAAGGAGGGCAGGGAAGGAGCTCAGAATAATCTACAGCTCTCCCCTTCTGGGCTGCTTGGCCGTTCAGTATGCTCTTGGGTTGTGAGTGTTGCCCTCAGACCCTCAGAATCTCTCTTTCCTCTTAGGTCATTTCATAAAAGCAAATGGGAGGCTGAATTAGAGTTAAGGGGCTCCCTAAGCATGAAGACGACACAAGGTCTTCTGCTATAAGGCATCTTCAGGACCCCTCCCAGCCTGGGGAATTTCTGCAGCCCTTCTCTCTCAGCAGGAGAAAATTCTGTAGTCATAGCTGAGAATATCTGGAAAGATATTATGTAGTTTACTGATTGTAAAAGTTCTTTTTTTTCAGCCCCAAAACAAAATATTTTTTAAGGGCCGGGCTGGTGGCATAGTGGTTAAGTTCGCGTGCTCCACTTCAGCTGCCCGGGGTTCATGTGTTCAGATCCCGGGCGTGGACCTATACACTGCTCATCAAGCCACGCTGTGGTGGCATCCCATATACCAAATAGAGGAAGATTGGCACGGATGTTATATCAGCGACAATCTTCCTCAAGTAAAAAGAGGAAGACTGGCAACAGATGTTAGCTCAGGGCCAGTCTTCCTCACACACACACACAAAAATACATATATTGTAGAACCTAACCTATAAAACAGACAAAAATTGGAGTTCTTCCGATTGAAGTGGGGGTGAGGATTCCTGCAGTCACCTCACTTCCCTACGGTCTTCCCACTTCATCAACTTCTGCAGATCTCAAGACCTCCTTAGAGCAAAATTTGGAAACAAGACTGGTCTATGGAAAGAGTTCTTTCCAGTGCAAGAAGGCCTAATTCTGGTCAGAATTTGCCATTATCAACTTGTGTGGTGGTGGACAAACCGCTGAACTCTCTCTGCCCCTGAGTTTCTTCATCTATCAAATGGGGATAATTTCCCAGCTCTTCACACTGAGGCTCACCCGTGAGTCCAGAGATACGACAGTGCTTTAAGCTGAACACACAAAAGTAAGGTGGTGCTGGTTTGGTTTGTGCCTTTTGCAGTGGGTTAATGGTCAGATAGCCAGTCTGACCTCCAGACTTTCAAAAAGAGTCTTTTCCGCAATTCTATTCCAACATAAAACTCTGAAATGATCTATCTGCCTTATTTCTTCTTTTCTTACAACTGAAGTCCCCTCGCCCTTCTCTTGTCCCCACCTTTCTGTGTGCCCAGAATTCCAGGGTCTACCTAGACCTTCAAGTCTCTGTCTCCATCTTCTCTCTGACTCCCAGCCCCAGCCCCAGCCCCTTCTCTGGTGGCCCCTGTCTTCCTCCTGCAGAACCTCAGTTCTAGGAAGGGTACCCTCAATGAAGGCAAACTATACCCCATTATTGGGCCAGCCCTGCCTCCCAAACTCCACACAACCTAATTCTACTTACCTTCCACCTTGACGTCTTTCAGAGCTGGGCCAACAACTACTTTTCTGACTATTTTCCAGTGTAACACAGGTGCCCAGAGGGCCCAGGCCTGTTGCCCTCACTATAGGAGCTGCCAAAGCATCCCAGGGCCTGTCTAGAGCCAGCCCTTCACAGAGGGACTTTATTTGAATGACTACATAATTTCTCATTTGTAGGGCAACCTTTAAAATGGCTAAACCCTACACAAGGTAGGATCCCAGAGTTGGTCAGTTTTAAATACTTTCTAGTAGAGAGAGCACTGAGAATAGAGGGAAAGTGGTCTGAAGACCCTGATAAAGGGTTTGAAGATAGAGGGTCTGAGTTCAGCAACCACTCTTTCTCTCCCTGCACACGTGATACTTTCCTTCTTGTCTCTCGGTTTGTTCATCTGCAAAATAGGGACACAGAGAACGACTCGATGTGTTAAGATTAGATGAGATGGCATATGTCAAGGTTCCTCAACCTCAGCCCTATTGGCATTTGGGACCAGATAATTCTGTGTTGTGGGGCTGTTCGGTGCACCATAGGACGTTTAGAGGCATCCCAGGCCTATACCCACTAGAAACCAGTTGCACCCCTACCGTGAGTTGTAGCAACCAAAAAATGTCTCCAGATATTGCCCAATGTCCCTGTGGGAGCAAAACCCCTCCCAGTTGTGAACCACTAGTGTACATGAACACACTTGGTAGACTCTTCGCTATTGCATGCATGTGACAAACACACGTTTATAAATTCATTTACTGAAACGATGTAAAGCTGAGAACAGATTTGGAAGTGAGAATTCGAGCTGTCAGGCAGACAGCCTCCTCTCTCTCCTTCCCCGGACCACATAGCCCAGGAGTGCTGGGTGAGAGTCCCGCCTTCAGGGTCGGGCTGCAGAGCACTCCCTCCGGCGGCCTGGATAATTCCTGCAGCACGGGCCTCACCCTTGTGAAGTTGGAAGCATTAATACCAGCAAAATATTTCTTAATCTCCTAAGCCTCAGCTTTGAACCCTTAAAAAGGGAAGAAAGAAATGGCACAAATCTCTTAATTAGGACGCCCAATCACTTCGATAAATATTTACCCGGTTCTGCACGAGGCATGGAAACCCTGCGCCATTAGTCAATAGAGGTCAGCAAAGTGCACTTGGGAACAGCAGGATGCAGCTCAGCTTGGCTTTGGATGGGGTGTGGGGAGAATGTTTCCAGTCTGATGCTTCTGCTAAAGACAGGTGAGCAAACACATCACACGCCTACTCTGCACACCTGCCCCCACAAAGTACCAGGTGGACACAAGAGGCTCATTGTCAATCACTGCCTGGCTTCCAGATCTTTCTATAGAGAGGTGGTGACCTCTTCTGTCAGTTGAGCTACCAAATCATCCCCAGTATTCTCTAGTCTCCTGGCTGGGCATCTTTGCCCCTATCTGGAACTCTCCTGAGACTTTTGTCTCCACTTAGCCGCAAAGGGCCACCCCCTACAGGCAGCTTCCCTGATCGTCAACCCCCAGCCTTCTACTCAGTACTGCTTTCCTGCATGGACTCTATTTAGCTCTTGGGGCGTACATGCAGCCTGGAATTAGGGGTTGTCTGGGCTTGCATATGTCCCAAAGGCAAGGGCTTCCCTTAGATTTTGGTACCTCCAAAGTGGTCTTGCAAAGAGTAAGCTTTCTGTAAATTCTCACCAGGTAAGCAATCAGGTGCCAATATTCCTACTTTACAGATGTGGAAATCGAGACCCTGAGAATGTCAGGGTTTTGCCCAAGGTTCTTGTACATCCTCAGGCCTGCTAATGCCGAGGTGAGGGCTGCCACACAGTACTGATGAGTGGATTCTTCTCTCCTGACCTTAGTGGCACGCAGAGACAGGTTTCATTAGAGCCTGAAATGGAAGTGGAGATGAGGGGAAGGGTCTTAGAATAGTAAGCTAGATGCCTTGTTAGGCGGCAAAACAAAGAAAGGATCCAAGGAAGCAAAAAGCACCTGTGCAGGCTGAGGGCGAGGGAAGGGTTTCTGCCGGAAGTATTTGCTCATCCAGGCCCCTCTACCTACTGGAACTTCTGTCCATCCTCCTGGGCTGAGCTCAAGCTCCACCCTTCCAGGGAGTCCTCCGAGAACTCTCTTCGCAATTCCTGTTCTCCCTCAGAACGAAACCATTTTGTAGTCATATAGTTCACGTTTGTGGCTTGTCTTCTCAGAAAGGCTGTGGACTCCACTGCTGTCCAGTCAGATTTCTCTAGCTGCATCCCCCCACACCTCCTGAGGGCTTAGCTTTGAATTGCTTTGGACCCTTTCTTCCCCCTCCCCCACATGCCTCAGGGGTCCTTGGGCAGTAGGGATGTCCCAGATCAGGAGAGGACCTTGATAAAGAAGGGGAATTCCAGAGAGGGAGGGCAAGGCCCAATGACTCAGGAGGGCCTTGCGGGAGCTCAGGGGAGGGGAGCTGGGCCTTCCCACCTGGGCTTGGCTACCTGTATATACATAAGGTTGGGACTACTGCCTGGTTTGCTTCCTCTAAGGACGAGAACATTAGATCTTCCTCTCTTCTGCAGGCCCCCAGAAAATGGAATCAGTTGATGGTTCTACATCATCGTCATGGCCACCATAGCTAACTGTTATTGATCACTTAATGTGCCACATTCTGAACTAAGTAGATTGCATGCATTATCTCCATCGATCCTTCAGCCAGTCTTCTGAGGTGGACAGGATTGTTATCTCCACTTTACAGATGAGGAAATGGAGGCTTAGCAAGATTAAATAAATCCCCCAAGGTCACATAGCTTGGACCAGCCAGAGAACTGGAAGAGGGGTCCGGAGACCCTGGGAAGTCCCTTGCCTTTTCAGAGCTCAGTCCCCTTCCCTGAAATGAGGTGGCTCCAGGATGAGGTCTATAGGGGCTCCCTGTGGGACTTCCTGGGGTCCTCCAGTTTCCTGTGGTCTTTCCTACAGCCCCCTGATCTGCATTCCCAGGAAAGCCAAACTTGTAGAGACAGTGAGGTGTGGTGGTGAAGATTCTGGAGCTGAACTGCCTGGGTTCAAGTCCATCAGCCACTGGAGTGACCTTGGGCAAGTCCTTGTAGTACCGCCTGTCAATTGCCCCCTCTGTGAAACAGGGGTGATGCTGATAGCAACCACTTCATTCACAGTGAGAGGATTAAGTGTGTTAATATTTGACAAGTGCTTAGAACAGTGTCTGGCATAGAGTAAGCACCACGTAAGAATTTGCTAAATAAACAAAAGATCCTTTACCTCTTGCTGGAGGGTAAGGTGCTCACTTGTTGGGGAAGGCCTGGGATGACTGGTGGTTAGGGGAAGTGAAGGCAGGGGGACAAAATTGCCCTAGCAATGGGGTTAAAGGCCCCCAAGCAGAGGAGCCTTACAGAGTCAACCACAGCAGGGTGGGCAAGGGCGATTCCTCTTCTCTCTGGGCAGTCCCAAGGGGAGGCCTCCAAAAAACCAAAGCCAGTGGAGGCTGTAGGGGAAGGGATGACAGGCAGAGGCTCACAACCCCACCCCAGGCACTGGCATCAGTTCCTCAAACAGGAGGCCGCAGATCAGGCTGACCTGAGCCAAACCCTTCAATTCCTGAGAAAGGGAGAAAACACATATTAACACTCTCTCTGAAGTATCTGACTATGCTTTTTAAAGAACCAGAGGAGCAGCTCTCGGAGCTGGCAAGCAGCTGCCCACCAACCACCCTGCACCCCAAAGGAGGGTTCGGGAGGCCTCCGCTCTGCAAATCCAGGCCGGGCTTTCTGTCTCACCCGGGTGACTTTTTTTTTTTTTTTTTTTTAATGTGCCAGGAATTCCTCTCCCACGTGGGGTGGACTCCGAGGTACTCAATTAAGCAGCCAATGAAAAGTCAGCTCTCCGGTAGCAAATGACCCTGACACTTCTTGTAACATAAACAGTTGAAACGTTTCCAATTAGAACTGGAGACAGAAACGTTTGAACTCTCTCTCCACTCCCCTCCTTCCTTAAAAATAATTGTCAAGCGCTTTTGGACAGGGTGTTGTATACATGTTTTTTATTTTCTTTTCTCTTTCTTGAGCATAAAAGAAATTTATTTTTCTCCTTGTTTTTCCTAATTTGCGGGGTGGCATGGGGTGGGGGGTAGGGCGGTTAAAGGGGGGCTGGCCTCGTTACTTACCTCCCCACCCTGCTTCCTGCCCTGGGCTCAGGCAGCCCAGGAGAGCTGGGAGGGACGCCGGGTGCGGAGCGAGCGGGAGGCAGAGGTGGGCGAGCTGGGCCTTTGACCCTACAGCCAGACCCTCAGACAGGGCTGGGAATGAATGAATGAATGAATGACTATGAATGCATGAATGCCTTTCCTTCAGCGAGCGCTCACACGATCCAGCTCGTGCGTGCAAGCAAAGGGGGCGCCGAAGTAGGCAGTCGAGCCAGCTGCCCGGGATTCAAATCCTGACACCTCTGCCCAGCTTGGGGCAAATTACTGAGCTTTCTCAACCTCTCTTTTTCACTCTATAAAATGGGGCTACGAGCCAGGCTGCTTCTCTCGGGAGTGAGGTGAGGATGCAGAGTTCTCTCCTGGGTAGCGCGCCCTGCCTTGTACACACTAAGCATTCTAGAGCCGTTATCATTCCTGACGGCGTGACAGGGTCCTCCAGCCTGGCCAGGCAGAGGAGGCTGCGCTCTGCCGAACCACCTCTATCGCACGTAGCCGCTGGCTCCTCCATTGTACCCGGCCGGGTGCTCGCGCTGGGGTTCACAGATGAGCTCGACGTGACTCTGCTCTGCTGGAGCGCCCTGGATCGTGGGGTCCCCAGGAGCGCAGACATCGGGATAGGAGCGACGCCCAAACCCGGGACGGAACTGCTGTGCTCTTCTGTCCACAGTCCGCAGAGACCCGGACTCGGGGCCCGGGCTTGTCGGCCGACTGCTGGCGGGCGCCATCGGAGCCAGTCCAGAGTGAGGCTGGGAGAGGGAGGCCCGAAGAGGCGCCGAGTCCCGGGCATCTTGAAGGCATTGTGTTTAATAAATCCGAGCAAGACGCACACCCGCTCTCCCGCCTCTCCTCTCAGCTCCTAAATCGAGACCTGCTGTGGGACCCTCAGTTTATGGGGGATCTCAAAACCCCCTCCACTTTGATTAGCAGCTTCAAAGAGCTCCCTTTAAAGTTCTCCCCCTCCCCGCCCCCACCTCCCCTTTTACAGACCACCCCTCCCCCATCACTCCTCCTAGACTTCTGGACGACAACAACAAAACACTTAATGCAAGTTTAAGGGGGCGGGGGGATCTTTCAGGCTCCCTCCTGAACATGGGCCGTAGAAATTACCCGTTTCAGGCGTGCGCAGAAGTCGGAGAACCGTGGAGTCTGCTTTTTTTTTCTTTTTTCTATCTTTTTTTCTTTTCTTTTTTTCTTTCTTTCTTTTTTTGGGGGGCTTGTGTGTGTGTTTTTACCTTTTATTATTTAAATTGATACGTTTCATTACTACGGAGAAAAATAAAATATTCCTTTGATACACAAAATCAAATTGATATTTAGCCTCTGCTTACTTTTTTATGCATGGCTCCTTTATACCACATGGTAGTGACAGATTGTTTGAGCTGGAAGGAAAAGCCATTCAAAGCTAATTAAGCAGCCATTCCAAGCACTATTTGCAAGCGGGAGGCTCAGAAGCCTCGGCATTTGTCAGCGCTCCCCCACCCCGCGTGGTTTTGACTGACAGCTCTGGCTGCGGACTGACAGCTCCCGGTAGCTCCACCAATCAGGAACTGAGAGTCTCTCCAGCAGTCTCTGATTGGTCTTTCGGGCCTCACTTGGGGGCGGAGCCAGCGGCCCCCACGTGGGAGCAGAAGAGAGAAAGGGGCGGGGCGGGTGGAAGCGGGTGCGCCCACCCGTGACGTAAGGGGGAGGGCAGAGAAGGGGGAGGGGAAAAGGAAGCTCCAGAAAGGAGCCATTTTGTGTCTAATGAATGCTGCGGCCAGATGCTCGCATCTGTCGAGCCCGGCTTCTCACCACCCCCCTCTTCAGTGCGCGCCGCACACGATTTATGTTTTTATTTAGGAGAATAAATAAATGAAGAGACGAGCGCGGTTCTGGGCTGGCGGCCGGAGCGGGCGCAGGGAGGTTCAGCTCCGAGGCGGGCGCTCACGTGTAACTCCCTGCGCATTGGCCTCCGAGCGCCCGCTCGCTCGCAGCTCCTCATTAAGATGCAAAAGCGAACTCCGGCTCCTAATGAGGGGAAAATATAGATCCAGGGGCGCGCGGCCGGCTCGCGCGCGCCCGTCGCCGGCCCCGGGGTGCGTGCGGGTTCTCGGAGATGCCCGGGAGGGCCCTGGAGGTCCACCTGGGCCCGCCTACCTGCGGTGCCTGCGCGGTCTGGGGCGCGGCGGCTCCAGCCTCTAAGCAGGTCGAGGGCCGCGTCCCCGTGGCCGGTGTGCCCTGATGTAACCCCGAGGGCAGGAGATCTAGGCTATCGGTTTGCGGGCAAACCGGCCCCCGGAGTCGAGTGGCCTGTGCGACCGCGCGGGGAGCCTTGGAGGCGTGGGGGCGGGTGAGAGTCTGCGCCTCCCGGGGCGTCGAGGCTGGCGGCCGAGACACCCACAGGCTAGCGCACGCGCCCCTCCACAGGCTTCCGCCGACGCTGTGACACTGCCGCGAGCAGGCCGAGTAAACCGGGTCGGAACTCGGAGATCCCGGGCCGCAGCGGGGCAGGGCCGCCACCCCGTCCCTCACTCGGCTCCTCCGGCCTCAGCGCGCAGTCAGGAGCTGCGGCGAGGGCGTCGCTGTCCCCCCCGGGAAGGCGCCCCGAGTGGGGACAGCGCGAAGTGAGCCGGTCGTCCGCGGGCAGCAGGGCCCTTCCTTCCATCTGTGCTGCCCGCCAAGCAAGAGTTCCTCAGACTACTCATAGGCAGCCGTCGCACATCAAAGACGCTGTTTATTTGGCTTTCTGAAAAGAAGGACGAATGAACAAAGACGAAAAGCTGGGGGCCAGTAGGGGGGTGGCGCTGGGCAGGAGAAGGGGTAAAGAAAGGGACACCTCAGTTACGAGCAAATTTTTTAAGGTGGGAGGCAACTTTGGGAGCCTCCATTTTATCTGTCCTAAATCTTGTGAAGTGAAAACATTAAAGTGACAAAGTGATTCTGTTTGTTTTATAGTATCTAATTGGGCTGCTTTGCAGACCTAATGAGATTAGCGGGAGGAATCGTTCGCCGCCACTGCAGAATAAACTGATACATTACTACCAGCCACAGGTTTTGAGGACTGTACAGCTTGGGTTTTTTTCTTTTGTTGTTATTCCTCTGTCTTCTCTCTTCCCCCCTCCTGCCAAATAATTATTTTCTAGTAGATCGTGGGAAAAAAAAAAGAGGCGGAAAAAACCTCTAGTAGCCTAGGACTATAATATATATCTATTTATTATATGTCTTTCGGTTAATTCCTGATCTGAGGAGCGCTGTTTTTCACTCCCATGCGAAAGTCACCAGCGGGTAGGGCCTGATTGCTACTTTTCATGCATAGTTTTAGACACAAGAGGGCATTGTGACGTCGCGCCCGGCGGCGCCCAGTCGCAGGCCGAGTCCGGCAGCCCCACGTGGGGGCCCCGCGTTCCCATTGGCCAGCGCCGGGCGAAGCTGCCACATTATTTTGTTACTTTTCAGTCCCTATTTGGAACTGCTCTCGCGGCAGTTCAGACCTCGTGCTCGTCCCCCTCGCTTGTCTGTGTGTGGTATCCGAAGGTCCGGGGCACTTTTCTGGTGTGTGTGTGTGTGTGTGTGTGCGTGTTGGGTGTGTGTTTGGGGGGATTGTCGGGGCGCGGAGAGGAGAGCCGGGCCGTGGGGAAGGAAGGAAGCCGCAGAGCTCCCGGTCTAGGGCTGCGTCTCCTCTCCAGCGCTCTCCTGCCTGCGCGCTCCGAGGCGGCGGTGGCGGCGCCGAGCGCTCCTCGCTGGGGACGCGGCGCTCGAGCTGGGAGCAGCGAGGACCCCTTTACGGAGGTTTCCTGTGCCCGCTGGAGTTAGGATGCCAGGGAGGTTGATTTGCACCTACTGAGCCCGGAGTTTCCTCGGCCCTGGGAAGGGCTTGCGGCGGCGGCGGCGGCGGCAGTAGCAGACGGAACAGCAGGCTCTCCTCTCCGAGGGGGGGCGTCGAAGCGCCCGCGCCTGGCTCCCGCCCTTACCCTCCGGCTCTCCTGCGGCCCCAAGCCGCCACCTCGGTGCCTGCCTCCTTCCTCCTTCTCGCCAAGAGCCGCGTCTGGGATCGGACCCGCGCGCCCCGGATGCTGGGGCTGCCCCGGCGCGCCCCTCTCCTGGCGCGACGCGCTGAGTGATCCGGCGGGGGCCCGCGCTCGCCCCAGGAGGGGCCCCCGGCCTCGGGACCCCGCGCCGGACCCGCCGGGGAGACGACGATGTCCGCGCAGCCCCCGGCTCTGACGCGCTCCACGCAGCCGGGGGAAGGCGGCCGGCCGCAGCCCGCCGAGCCCTAGGCGCACAAAGCCCGCGCCCGCCGCCCGGCCTCTGCGCCCGCCGACGACTTTACCGCCTGCTCCGCGGCTCTTTGTCTCCACTTGGGGCGGGCGCCCGACTCTGGGATTTCGCTGCGAGAGCGGGCTGGGGGGGCCGGGGGCGAGCTCTCGGTTTCCCGGCCGCCCCCCGCTCGGGCTTGGCTCCCCCCTCCCCCGCACCTCCCCGGCCCGAGCTCTCGGCGCTTCCACGCTCGCGGAATCACGACCCCTCCCTGCCATGTATCCGCAAGGCAGACATCCGGTGAGTAATTGCAACTCGGTTTATTTAAGCATCTATCATGGCAGGGTGAACGAGGCAGTTTATCTGGCACCTCCATTTTGCTTGTTGCTACCTTTATGGTGTGGGGTGTGTGTGTGCACGCACTCACACAAAGGGGATGGGGATGGGGCGGGCGCCGTTGAGAGAGGAGGTTAATTCCGCCGGAGTGGCGTGGGGGACTGCCTGTGTTCCAGTAGAGCTGTTTGTTTTCACGCTGCCCCCCGCCCCCTCTCCTAAGTCTCTCAACTCACCCGGCGTGTCTCCACCGCCCCCGTCTTACTTGGGAATGGGAGCCCCTTGGTGAAAGGGATGGGAGACCCGCGGCCAATAGGGAGAGATTGGGGCGCCCCCCTTTTCCCGCCCCATCGGGGAGCTGAGAAACTTGCTGGGAAGGTTCTGGGCTGAGGGTGGCCTCTCTGGTTGGGTAGGGGCGGGGGGAGGCCGGGGGAAGCCGCCGAGGGGCCCGGGCAGCTTGGAGCCGCGTCTGACGCCCCCGCCCCCTCCCCTGTCTTGTCTTCGCGGGCTCCAGGCTCCCCATCAACCCGGGCAGCCGGGATTTAAATTCACGGTGGCTGAGTCTTGTGACAGGATCAAAGACGAATTCCAGTTCCTGCAAGCTCAGTATCACAGGTAAGGCCGGTGGGGGCCGCCCTGGGCCTGGCGGGGAGGGGGCGTCCCCACTGGCGCTCCTGCCACCCCCCGCGGGGACGGAGGGGGCTCCCGACCCCGGGGCGGCGGGGCAGCCGGGGCCTCCGCCTTTTGTTTCCCCTTTCCGTGCGCGGCGCCTTAACCCTTTGCTGCCTGCAGCCTCCTGGCTCCCCGCGCCGCTCACAGGGGCCCCCGGGGTGGGGGTCGGTGTCGCCGACGGGCTCGCTGTGGGTCTGGGGGTCGCGGGCCTGCGTCAGGGTGCAGCCCCCGGCGGCTGCGATGCATCCACTTGCCCGGCCGCGGGAAGTTTCAAGTTGTTTCACTCCCCTCCCCGTGGCGGGGACCCGAGTCCTACTCCTCCCCGAGGCTCCGGGATAATGGGGTACCCCCGGGGGGGTGTCAGGGAAGTGGAAAATGGCTCCCCGAGGCCCTTCGGTTGGGGCCTCGGCGGAGGCTGCAAGCTCCAGGCCTGAGCCGGCTCCTCCTGCCCTCGCAGCCTCAAAGTGGAGTATGACAAGCTGGCGAACGAGAAGACAGAGATGCAGCGCCATTATGTGATGGTGAGAGGCGGCCCCGCGGGGCCGGAGGGGGTCTGGGGAGACTGGAGCTGGGTCCCCACCTCGGCCCGCCGCAGGGCAGCCCTGGGAGCGGGTGTAATCGGAGTGCCCTCCCACCCTGCCCCAGCCTCCCTTAGCCGGCCACTTGGAGGAGGGTGGATGAGAGGAGGAGCAGCAGGAGAAAGCCAAACCCCAGGCCAGCACTTCTACCCTGCCTTTGTGCCCCTCTGTTTTGAAGGTTCCCGAGGGCTGGTTGCCCTGTCTTGGCTAGTTAGATAGCATTGGATCAGCCCACGTCAGGACTGGATAAAAATCTCTCAGAGACCTCCTGGCAGCGTTGGGAAACTGTACAGCCCTTGGGTCTAGCCAGAGTGGGACGTAAGCCCTCTCCGCCTACCCCTTTCCTTCTCCAGGGTTTTCTGAGACTGGAGGAGCCTTTGAAAGTGCTCTGCCTCCACTCCCCTCCTCAGGGATCCCCCAACAGAGAATCTTGTCAGCCCTGGGGCAGTAGGTAGACTGTCTTCCCTTTTCCAATGTCTCTTCCAGCAAGTTTCAATCTTCTGTTTGTGAGAGGGCATGGAAGGCACTTAAGCGCAGCTCCCTACACTGCTTTGCACATAAGAGGCCTTCGACACGTTGCTAAATAACTCTCAGAGGACAAGAGGGTCCCAGTGTACACAGGATTCCCTGTTGAGCCCAAATCTTGTATAAACAGGATATATGGCACATGTGGTGCTTGTGGGAGGGAGAGCCTAGCTATTCTTACTCCTGTGTGTATAATGTTGTGTTGAGATGAGAAGAACACTTGCCCGCTGTCAGCTCTTAAGCCCCTCGATAGCTGGCTTTGGGGTTTGATTTAAACTTTTTAAGCAAATGTATCCTAAAAGTATGGTTTGGCCTGAACCTTCCCAGTAGCTGATTCTGGAAAATGAACAGATTTCTGTGTTGTCTGTTAACGGCAGCTCTTTTTACTTTTAGTACTATGAGATGTCCTATGGCTTGAACATTGAAATGCACAAGCAGGTAAGTGCTTTTCTCTTTAAAAAATGGGGCTCGTTTTTTAAAACTTACATAATACATGGATTTTGTATGGCCCCTCCTCTTTGAAAGTGAGCCTACTTCTGTTTCTCTTACTTCTTGAGGAGAATGGATCAGGTCCTTGAAATGCAGGGTCTGAGGCTTTGCTCATTTCTTGGTCGCGGTGAGTTTTTAGCGTTGAGCTTGTGAAATTAGTCGAGTCTTGGATCTTGGTGGAGGATAAGGGAGCAAAGGGAAAGTTGTACCTTCAAAATCTTCCTTATAAACTCCTGCAGCCCAGAGGTGGCAGGCTGCTTTCATCTATTTCAGTGTAAAATTCTCAAGAGGAAATGCAGGAGGGGTGTGCGTGTGTTTTGTGCTCACTCAAAAATGTGATGTTCTGCCTCGATAAGATTAAACTTCGAGAGTCTTAAACGCCAAGCTGAGCTGTCAAAATTTAAGGGAACTAGTGACTAACTGCTTAAAAACGTAAAGTCGGAATGAAGTACAACCCCAGTGCCTTCCAGTCCTAAGGCAGCTTTCTCCTGCTATCTGAGTCTGAAGGCAGCTGCGTTCCCATTTCACAGAGAGGAAGCTGAAGCTGAGGGGTGAAGGAACTTGCCTGGGGACAGCCTAGCCGGGACTTTTGAGATGGCTGGGAGTTGAGCTCAGCTTTGAAATCCTGAAGTCAAACCAGTTTAGCTGGTGTGGTGGTGTTTGATGGATCTGTAAACTACCTGCTATTGTCAGTGCTCTAATAACAGTATCCCTCAAACCAAGCAAATACAAACACCCTTTATCTCGGTGCCTATCAGTAACTAGTCCGGGTGCTAGGCTGGGCTGTGGGAGAGGCCTGTTTGTGTGTTTGTGTTCCGAGGAGAGGCTGCCTGTAATTTGGCTTGGCCGGCGATTAGAGTTGACTTGGCACGTATAAATGGTGCAGACCGGTTGTTCTTTTTAACAATTGGTGTTCTTGAAATCTCAGAAGGCTGTTGACTCATTCTAGCCCTTGGTGACCGTGACTTGAATGGGTTTTCTGCTCTAAATTAACAGTCGTTTACAAGGTTTAAATTTTGCTCTTTAAGGGGGCAGGACCCAGGGCAGGTGAGAAGGGCAGGTGACCCCCTGGAATGCTTGTCGGCTCTTGCCCGCTCCATTGGTTTCGTAGAGAGCCTTTTGAACGTGTGGTTTCCTTTGCCCTCCTGGAGGGAGCCCCAGTGTTGAGTGAAGGGCAGCCAGAAAGGAGCCTGAGGGTGTTGAGCAATGTGGGAAGCCAGCTTGTGGCTTCCTGAGGGATTAGCTCCTTAGGAAGGCACATGAAGGCTACCAGGTTTTTACTTCTTGAGCCACAGAAATCACAAACAGACGCTGCTTTGTACGTAAGGATGTTTCTCCTTGGGAGAACGGACTAGATAGAGACAGGTTCTGCCCACCTTTAGGTGGAACTGACTGGGTCTGACTCGTCCAGTAAGAATGCATGAAGTGCAGCTGGGGTCCCAGGTGTTCAAGGACCTTGGGGTGTTATGCAAGGTGCCACCTCCTCCCTTTATCCACCCCCCCCCCTTTTTTTCTCAGCACTTAGTATCTTGGGTGTGTTTAAAGAGGGTAATTGCACCAGGTTTAAAATTTATAGCAGCAGTTATTCTAAGAGCTTCGTAATTAAGGTATAATATGTCGTTGCATGTTGAGGTTTGCATGGGTGGTGTTCCCCCTGTCTGTGAGTGGATGGTTCTTTGGCACAAAGAATGCACCTTGGTGGAGCAAAGCTGTTCCCGGAATCCTGGGGACACTCTGAACCCAGTAAGAGTTAACCATCTTAACGCATTTGGTGGTGGGGTTTGCATCAAGAGCAGCTGTGTGCATCTGGGACTTCTGGCTGTTCCCCAAACAGGGTTCTTAGGGGGAGAATGCCTGAGGTTTGGCTACATCGTCTCATTTAATCCTCTCAGCTGCCAGAGGCAGATAAATGGATTCTTTGCCCCCTTTTTATAGGCGAGGAAACTGAGGCTTCAGAGAGGCCAGGAGGGCGGAGCTGGCACTCAAACCCCAGCCTCTGGATTCCCAAACTGGGCGCTTCACCTCACATGCCACTCACCTTTGCCTTCCAGCCTCAGCTCCCGCCTGCTTCCCGGCATGCAAGTGTGTGCTCCCAGCGAGGTGCCTTTGCAGGGTTTATGGCAATCTCTGAGTTGGGTGAAATCGCCCTGTGGCTGTGTAGGAACAAAGAGGCAAGGAGGTGAAGAAACCTTCGCTCAGAAATGCAACCCTGACCTAATGGGGCTGTCCACGCCCTGGGCTGGCGAGGGTTCTGCAGCAGAAAACCCGGCCACTAATTGCAACGTGGGTCTTGGGTGCATTTGGCGGATGGTGGTTAGGCCTGAGCAAACAAGTTTATCAGCTGACCTGTTTAGCGGTTGACTGGTGTTTTATCTGCACACACAATCAAGTGACTGGAGTGCTTGAATTATTCATGCAGTGTCCTGCCCTCTAGACTTGACTGTTCGTGTGATTACATCTGCCTGGAACAAACAGGCTGGATTCTTCATCTTTAAGCTTGGGTGGGGGTGGGGACTGTCTGTACATTTATGTAATAGATGATCTCCAGAGCCAGCACCTTGAGAAGTGTGGCAGTCCTCAGCCTGCACACACACTCAGACACACACATGCACATTCTCTTACCACCACCACTACAACCATGTATTTTATAAAAAGCCCATCTTTGTTGGCTCTCTGGGAAATACTTATTAGTTGGGAACCTCAGGTTCTGCCAGATGGGCCCAAGGATTGAGAGAGGGCAGCTGATGGGGTATCCAGTCCATTTTTATTTTACCCAGAGGTTAAACTCAGTGTGGCTGGCTCTCTTCCTGGTTGTTTCTCTAGCTCTCTCTCATTCTTTTTCCAAGCTGTCGAATCCCAGAGAAGTAATAAATGGTTTCTCCTCCTCCTCTTCTGCCTCCCTCCCTAATTATGGTAAAGCAAGGATTGCAGAATCACGGTTCTGGCCCGAGACGTCAGACGTCACCCACCTCTTCAAGCCCCTGCTTCCAGGCAGAGTGCCGGGTGATTCTCTGAGGCCGGGGAGGCCCCGATGGCTGGCCAGCTACCTCATCAGTCCCCATCTTGTTCCTGCAGAGGCTTTCCAATGTCAGCCACAAATCACAAAGCCAGCTTACAAGCAAGCGCTTCAGACCAACGGTTGTGTGTGGGTTTGAGGTACTGATGCTATGGGAAGCTGGCTCAAGCCATCTTTTCACCCTTCGGCCATGAGCACCGAGATTTTGAAAGAGGACTTGAGGTTTGGTTTGGGGACAGTGTCATGCCAACACTTTACTGTCACCTTTTTCTGTAAACCCAGCAACTTTTCCTCCTGGAACCGAGAGTCCTTTGACTTCTCATCCAAACCTTTCAAGTTACCGATGAGGACAATGAGTCTCAGAGATGGGAGCTGATGTTTCCAGAGGCATATAGTCTTGTGATAGTGGCATAGCTGCTACCAGCCTTTCCTCCCAACCCCAGGTCTCTTTTCAGCAAGACTCAAGACTTGAAGAGTGCTCGTTTACTAACTAATCATGCTCTGTCTCTTTAATGACAGTTGCCTCTTTCTGTGTTATCATCTCAAGAGGCTGAGGCTACAAACCTGGCTACACCAAAGTCCAAAGTCCCCCAGTCCCTATCAGCTGAGCTCTCTTTGCCCGTCGTCCTCTTCCGAATTGCTGGCTATTTGCACAACTACTGATTTGATGTGTATAGTAGTATACAGGATATGTGACTAGCAATCCCAGAGATACGGTGCACAGGTGAGCAAAAGTGGTAAAAACCTGTCACCATTTTCCCCTGAGGATACAGAAAGCCATGGGGTGGCCGTGAACACAGGACTGAAGAGGGAGATGGGACATCTCCATTTGTCACCACCCCCCGCCCCGCCCCGGGGTGTTCTCACCTAAGTAATAAGGGGCTTGGACTGGAAGATCTCTAGGTACAACTGCTTGAAGTTCTGTGACCATCGAGAAGGTGCAAGTGGCTAGAGGGAGCCAGCAGGTGGCGAGGTTACAGTGACCCTGCCAGGAGTTGAGTCTGTCTTGGAAGGGAGAAGGTGGGAACCACTCTCCAAGTGGAAGAGGGGACACTCGTCCTTAGAGTAGGGCGGTGCCTGTTTGGTGTCTGGGTTGAGCTAAAAAGAAATTCCTTCGAGTATCATTTTTTGCCCAGAGTGCTGGCATCCAGGAACCCCTCTGTGTGCTGGTTTCCGTCTGACTTTTCCTGCCTCATCACTCTCCTCTGGAACGGTCTCCCCTCTACTCGTGCAGCTCCTCTCACTGTCCTGGGTACTGGCCTCGCTCAGCTTTGGGGTCTGCTGAGCTCAAAGCTCCCTTCACCCTGTCTTGTTCACCCAGGAAGAGCTCCCACCCTTCAGGACTGCCTTCCACCCAGCCTTCTCTGGACCCCTCTTCTTAATTGCTGATGGAGTTGACAGAGTTGGGGGCCATGTACATCTTCAGCTCTCTTCGTTCACGTACGCCTGATCACTGAAACGACCTGGGAGATGGGCACGTGGTCTCTTGTCCTTACTTATGGATCAGGAGACTGAGCCTGGGTGGGGACCTGGCTCCTAATTTAAAACTCTTTCCATGAGCTCTCTGGACCAGGACCCCCAGAGCACAGAGCTCTTCTTTCTCTCTCTTGATTCCTCCTTCCCCACCCAACACAGGAAGGGTCTAGTCTGTGTCAGAGGCCCTTCGTTTCCATTTTGTTGTAGGAATGAGTCAGTCAAGAAATGAATTCCCCTTTCCTTCCTGCACAGGAAAATGTTTTTCTATCCCATTTGTTTGTACAAAATACTGGGCCGCCAGGACACAAAGGCCAGATCTCAGTGGAGTTTCCCCGTGATCGGGCAGGCATGCCCGATGTCCCTTCTCGCAGCTCATTATCTCATTGTCCTAAGCATGGAGGATGCCCCTCTGCCAGTGCCCCTTCTCTGCAGGCAGCACGTGGTAGGTGCCCAGGAAACATGTTGGTTTTTCCTCACTCAGAATTGCCCGGCTTGTCAGAGGGTGGAATCCAACTCCCTGAGCCCTGTGAGTAGGAGGTGGGGGTTTAATTGTGGGCTGGCTATGGCTCTGCAGGCTTCCTCCTACGGCTCAGCATCCACTTTCTTCATCAGTAATACAAGGGCGTTGGACTCATTCCCAAAACGGTCATTAGGGGCCTGGGAGGTGCTGGGTGAGGGCCGGGGCTGGTCACACAGACGAGTAAGACACCATTCCCTCCATCTAAAGTCATTGCGATGCAGTGAGGTAAGTGCTAATGGCCGAGTGTCCCAGGAGGAGCACCCGGGACTGAGCGGCTTGTTCTTGCTGGAAAAGGGGAGCCGGGTGAGAGAAGACGACCCCGAAGGGCTGGCACTTGAGCCTCGTCTTAAAGGGCAGGCAGGGGTTTGTAGGCAGAAGCTGGCAGTGGGGGCTCCTCCACGGGGGACGGCGGCTCTTGGAAAGGCAGTGAGGTGTGTTCCGGAAGCCACAAGTCCACAAGTCTTCGGAATGATGCGGAGGGGGGCTCCGCTTGGGGAGTGAGGCGAGGTGGTGACATTTTGCAGCAAAGTGATCTCCAGGGCCTCTCAGCTCTCACACTCCCGACTCTGTGGCTCCTCCGGCCCCATATGGCTCTCCAGGGCTGGCCCGAGTCCATCTGCCGAGGTGGGGGTAGGGGACGCTCCACGCCGCAGTCTGTGGCCTCCCCCGCCTGCTTCCCCACCATAATGTGCTGGTTTGAACTTTATTCCCCAAAGTGGCATTGTCTCCATTCTCATATTGGTAATTCTGTAATGACTGGTTATGACCCTCCCCTCCCCCATATTTAATTCTCATCAGCCCAGCTCTCCACTTTGCTATTAATGATAGCAGCCAGCAAAATAGCTTTCAACATGCCATTGACAGTCTGGTTTAAGAGAGCACTTGAAGTAGTGCTAGACAGCTGAAAGCACCCATAATTGTGTACCAGAGTGAGAACTGCATGCTCAAGGGCCTTGTTTTTATATGCTTAAAGGGACAATATCTTGTTTTCAACAAATGCTCTCTGAGACTCACGGCCAAGATGCTTTCTTCCCTTCTCTCTTTGCTTTTCTCCCTTGGCTTTTTCTTTTCTTTCTTTCGCCTTTCAAAATACATGTTCCCTCTCAACTTGGGGCTAAGGAGAAACTCAGGGAGGGGGAATTTCCTGCCTCTGCATCAGTGAGGACTGTTGGCGGGTTTGTCGCTTTGAGGCACCCTCCATTGCAGACAGCAGACCGTGGGCCTGGGCCTCCCCTGAGGGTCCTTCGGCCCTGGCATTCTCAAGCAGGTAGTGGGGGAGTTGCAGTTCCTACTAAGGTTGTTTTTGAGTTCTTTTGTTTGCCAAGGATGTTGCACAGTCAGCTTGAGGATGGGGCAGATGGGCTTCCGAGCTGTCCCTGTGAATGTGGAGTAAAGCAGAGGCCACATTAGTGGAGGCCCCTGGGGGAGGGGTCCGCCAGTTGGAGAGTCAGATCCAAAGACCTCTAAGCCTGGTTCAAATCAGATTCTTGTGCAGAGGCCCCTCTGAAACCATGAGGGTGGGTAGTGCAGAGACTTACATTCTTAAGTGGGGGTTCATCCCAGTTTAGGGGGTTAAGCAGGAGTCCCATTTACTCAGCCCTGGAGATTTTCCCTGAGCGTGAACACCCCCTCCCCTTTGCCCTGGCCGACTTCATTACTCTGAAGGTGCGGCAGGCTGTCGGAAAGAGGCTCCTTCACCCGCTGTCACCAAAGCGCCCCTTTACCAATTGCGTCCTTCAAAGGGTGAAGAAGGAACCAAGTTCCCAGCATTGGGAAAGACCAGAAGTGGGGCTGAGAGGCCGGGGAAGCCCTCTCAGGGCCTGGAGTCTGGCTGCGGCCATTGCCCTGTCCTCTCAGAGGCTGGCTGTTCTTGGCGAAGACTGGGAGCAGGGATCGGCTTGGCTTGTCTGTGGGAGGCAGGTGGCCCCTCCAGTTATCCAGCATGTGAGTAACGCAGGCGGGGGTCTGGGGTCCTGGGGCAGCTGCCGCCACCACCACCACCACCACCAGATAATCCCAGGACAAGGCTTTTATTGAGGATAAAGAGTGAAAATTTTGATCTTCCAAACATTCTGGATTTTAATAATAGAGCCCTCCTGTACTGATAGCACTTGACTGTTGGCAAAGCAGATTAGGCCTTTTCATCTTGGGAACCTAGAATAAGGGGCCCGGGGTCCAGGAGACACAAACACCACAATGAAAGCCTCAGAGCAGGGCAGGAAAGGCCTGGGGTGTGAGGATGACCTGCATCCTTCCGGGGCCCTGGAGGGCTGTGTTCTTAAATTGGGGGTGGGCTGGGGCAGAGCGGGGTGGAATGACGAGGCCATGAGTCCCTGAGGGACAGGACCAGTTTGTATTCGCCGCGGTCTCTGAGCCCAGCACGGGGCTTGGCCCACTCTGGGGGCACAGTGTGCACTTTGTGGGGCACTCGAGGGCTATGCCCCAGTTTGGTGTTCTCCCTGACTCTGTATAGTATTATGGACTTTCTGGGAAGGATACAAGTCTTTCTCAGGTTGGCTGCAAAAGTCATGATTATAGAAAGAAATGTAAAAGTATCATAAAGCTTTGATTTAAAGTGTCTTTAATATAGCTTAGGCATTTTTTTGTGAGATGAGGAAAGGAGAGGCAGGAGGAAAGAGAGTTGGGAGGAAGGAGGATAAAGCGGAGAGGTGGGGGAATGGGGAATGAGGAAGAGAAGGTCAACCTGCTGAATTTGGATGAAGGAGGCGAACTGTAGCAGGAAGCAGGGGCGGTGGCTTGGAGGGTAAATTAGTGAACTCTGCTTGTCATGCCCTGGCAGGCTGTTTGGGCCCAGAGCTCCAAGAGTTATGGCCTTATCTCATTGCCCTTTTAAATCCTTGATAACCATTATTCACAGCTCTTCATCTGTTTTGTTTTTTTTTTTTAAATTGTGCGTAAGAACTGTATTAGCCCAATGGGAGAAGATGCTTTTTAGTTGGCACTGGAGTGCTACTCCGTCTTCCCCCAAATGCACCAGGAGTCCTTCCTGCAAGGCCTGCAGCACTGGGAACACTGCGGGCAGGGGAGGGGACTCTTCCTTCCCAGTTGGCCTGAAGGCTTTGGTTTTAGACTCCACCACCACCACCCAGCCAGGTGTGATGGAGGGCTGGGGGAGGAGGCCCTCTACCCACTCCCAAATACTCCCCTGGGGAGAGAGCCCTCAACACGCTGTCCTGACCCCATGTCTGAAACGGATCCTCATGAAGGGCATGCTTTGTGAGCTGGGGTGATTTCTGCTGGGGAAGAGGAAGACCGTTCAGTGTAGACTGGTGGGCGAGGGATGGGAGTCAGTCCTCGATAGGGTGGGGCTGGGGTGCAGGAACTATCAGACTGCTTTCCAGGAAGAGGTAGGCAGACTCACTGCGCCCGGGGGTGCTGCAGGTGGTACCCCAGGGTCTAGAGGGAGGGGAAAGCAGCCCGGTGGGAGTAGGGTGAGGGTGAGATCGCAGAGGGAGGCGGGGAGCCAGCCAGGACTGATGGGCCAGTAGGGGCTGTAGCTTCTCCTTACGCCGTCACTCTGGGAAGGAGGGAGGCCTTCCTCTGAGCTGTCACCAGTGCACAGGGCTGCAGTCCAGTTCTTATCTCGCCTTGCCTAAGAGCAGAAGTCCTAGGGAAAGGCTCTGGAGGAAGTGAGGTTGACGGTGCTGCCCTGTCTCCCACCCTCCTTCTGTAGCCTTATACCTCGTCCTGGAGGAACGGAGATCTCCATGAAGCCGGCTTGAAATGGGGAGAAGCATTAGAGCCCGCAAAGAGCTGCCTTGCCACGGCCAGGTGCCTCCCACTGTTGACTCGACACTGGCTTCTGTGTCACCTGGCACTTGTCTGTGACACCAAGGAGCCCAGCCTGGAGGAACTTCTTAAGGGGGGCTCTCTAGATCCTCCTCGTCTCTCTTAGCCTCTTTGGGTTTCTGTCTGTTCTCTCACTTGGGTCTTACTCCACTTCTCAAGAGACCCCCACCTGGCTCTCCCTCGCTGTCCCCCTGACCAAGCCCCTTTCTTCAACTCTGGTGATGCTGTAGGAACACTGGGCGTTTCCCAGGCCTTCTGGTGATGGGTGGGGTGGGTCCCTGGTAAGCCTGTTTTTACTACACCTTTTTGTCAGTGGATTCAGAGTTTCTCCATCAGAAGTCAACTGGTTCTGAAAGGGGGATCTTGAGAAGTTAGATCAGAGCTCCAGGAGTGGGGAGGTGGTATGTCCTGGTGGCTAAGAGACAGGCTTGGAGGTCAGACAAACTTGGGTTTGAATCCTAGGTCAAGACTTACTGACTCTGTGACTTGGGGCAGACTCTGAGCTCTGGGAACTTCCGTTTGTAATGCGGATGATAATGACACCCACCTATTAGAGCAGTGCTGTCCCGTGAACTCACTCCGGTTGTGGAAACGTGTATTTTACTGTCCAGTATAGAAGCCACCAGCCAGATGTGGCTACTGAGCACTTGAAGTGTGGCTCCCGTGGCTGAGGGACTGAGTTATAAATGGAATTTTAAGTGACGTTAGTTAGCCGTACATGGCTGGTGGGTTCATATCTTGGACTGTGGTTATAGGGAGCGTTAGGAGGATTATATGAGGTGACCCATATTAACTCTTAGCACAGTACCCACTGTGCGTACAGGAGGACCTAGCAAGGTATTCTCACAGTGGGACAGAGTCCCCAAAGTTGCCAGGGCCTCAGAGAGCGAGGACAGGATCTTGGTGTTGTGTGTGTTGTAAGACTTCCCAGGGCCCCTTCTCCTTTGTTGCTTGCCGGCTCCGCGTCCCAGCCCTGCAGAGGGGGCGTCATGAGCACCACCTGACAGACAGGAACGCTGACATGTACCGAGGTTAGTGACTCGCTTGTGGTGTCACGGTGGACTGGGGCGGGTTTAGAACTGGAAACCAGGGCGCTTTCACTTGTGGACCGAGGATCTTTATCCACGTGCCATATCAAGGTGTGGTCTTTTGTGGTCTCCCCACATGTCCAACCCCCAGACCCACCTGTACTGCAGGGGTTTGATTCCAGTTCTGGGAAGTCCCCAGACAAAGCCTTTCAGAGTTCAGTAAAATGTGAGCGTCGGTGATGCGCAGATCAGGGTTTTTCCGCCTGGGCACTACTGACATTTGGGGCTGGAGAGTTCTTTGTGGTGAGGCTGGCCTGGGCATCCTAGGATGTTTGGCAGCATCCCTGGCCTCTTTCCCCTAGTTGTCAGTAGCACCACTCCAGTTGTGACACCCAAAAATTTCACCAGACATTGCCTAATGTCCCCTGGGGAGCAAAATCGCCCCTGGTTGAGAACTCTTGATGTAGGGGGAAGAATTCTGGCTCTAGAGCTGGGAGACTTGGTTGCCACTGTCTTGCTCTGTGACCTAGGCAGCTCCTTGCCCTCCCTGGGCCTCATTTCCTCATCTGTAAAAGGAGATGTTGAACACGATGGTGGTTTGGGAGGAGGTCAGTTGGAGAGGGAGCCGATCATATAAACAAGCCGATCATATAAACAGATAACGAATCTTGATTTTTATGGCCTATGAAATGCCACCACTCCTGCCATCCTTGTCTGAGGAGAGAGGACTCTGACCCTTCTAATCTAAGGAGGGGACATGCTCTTTGGTTGTGAACTCGGTGGTGGGTGGATAACATGGGGCTCTGTTTCTGCCCGAAGTCTGCCTGTCCCCTCCCCTGACACCTCATTTTCCCTTCCTGCCGCCCAGGTTTTCCAGAGCACCCCTGTCCGTAAGTCATAGCCAGTATTTCATTTGTAGCACTGACCTTATGGGGAGACCCCCAAAATTTAATGAGCTGCTTCTGCAAGGGTAATGTGACTTTTACAGCCTGTTGAAGGGTGAGGGGAGATTTGCATAATGTTCCAAGGGGGATTAGGTGGGGGGGGGTTGCCATGGCAACCTCCTGGGGATGAATTGAGAATTCTCCCTCCTGGCAGGAGTTGGCCAGTGGAGTCTGGGAAGGTTGGGGAGGGGGCAGGGGGTTATCTGAGGGGAGGGAGGGCTGGAAGGGTGGCTGAGCCAGGGATGAATGGGCAGTGCTGGGGGAAGGTGTAATCTGAAAAGGCTTTCCCTGTTCTGTCTACACAAGCAAGCTCTTTGAGAGCCGTTCCCTGGAGTGGGGGTGGGAGGCGAGCAGAGTTTAATGTGTTTGGGAACCAAGAAATTAAAGTGAACAAATATTTAAAGATTATTGGATCTTGTTAACAGGAAGCCCGGTGGATGGAAACTGAGAGTCTGAAAAATGAAAGTGTTAGAATCTTAGAGCCAAGGAGGAACTTGGCTGTCATCTAGGCCCAGGTCCCTCCCATGAGTGGTGTTTACCCGTTTCCCTGTTGGGTTGCCACTGAATGCTTCCGAGGGTGGGACACTCACTTGCACACGGCACCTAATTCAGAACTCTGGTTATTGTACTGGACCCGAATCTGCCTCTGCCGTGTAACGGAAACTGAGGCCAAAGTGCAGGACGTACCTGGGCCTGGAGTGCAGGTCTCGAGGCTTGGCGTTGCCAGCTCTTTCCGGGGTCAGTGGCCTAGATGCTTCCTCTTCCCCCACCTCCGCCACTCCCCCCTTCCTCTCTCAGCCCCACCATTCCCAATTCCCTTACTCCCTAGACTTTTGGCGGGAAATGTCTGAGATTTCTTGGGGGGACCAGAGAAAGGGAAGGCTTAATTCCTTTCAGGGAAGTGTGTGGAAGGGTCACGCCACAGCCTCAGCTCCCAGACTCCCTTGCCTTTCACGGGGCCTAGCTGGGTAAGGGCGAGTGCATTGTCCCCTGCCTGCCATCCTTACCCTGTGTGAAGGGCGTAGGGGCGAGTGTGTGGAATGTCCATCACAGCTGGCCCCAGCCAGCATCCCATTCCCTCCAGGAGACAGATCCTCAGGGTCACGCCAGGGCTGGGCCTTTTCTTGTACCTTCCGGCATAAAGAATTTTCAGCAGGCTTCCTTGGAAGCATAAATATTTGATGGTGTCGTAGTTATATATAATTTGATCAATATGTCAGTGCTAAAAGGGCCTTTAAGGAGGCTCACCTCTCACTGAGTGAGCTGTGATGGAAACCTCCCCAGCCCCGCCAGGAGCAGGGGTTATTATCTCCCTCGGCTGGTAAGTGGACCATTTATTTGTCCCCTTCTTAAAGACACTATGGTGCTGCTTTCCCGGAGAGCCGGTAAGGGGACGAGGTGGGCCTGGGAACCCCATGCAGGCTTTTGCCGGAGGTCCCTGTCCCTGGACTTCCCTCCCACGAGCAATAAAATACCCACTTGCTTTGTTTCAGTGCTCTCCGAGTTTGGTCTGAGGAGAAACTGCCTGGCAAGGAATTTCATCTTGTAGTGCAATAATTGAGGGCCTATCAATTTAGAATTGCCTAGGAAATGCAATGGGATATTTTAAGTTGAAATTGCCTGGACACATTGTTCCGGAATCTTCCAATATTTGATTGCTGGGAGATGGTGGCGCCCGGCTGCTGGAGCCTCCTCCTTCTGCACAGCCCCCAGCGTCTCCCTGTGCCCCTGTGATTTTAATTCAAGATGAAGCAGACTCTCTGAATACCCTAGCACTTGAGTCAGAGAACCAGGTAAAACCTGATTAAAATTCAAGAACCCTAGAACGCCTGAGTCTCCACCCAAACACGTGGTTCTAGAGGAGTCACCTGAGGCCCAGCCAGCAGGACGTCTTTCCAGAGGTCACATGGCCTGGCAGGGACAGAGCTGGGTCGAGCACCACCATTTCTTCATGACTTTGGGGTGTGGCTCGTGTTTCACATAGGCAGGCCTCCTTCCCTCGTCTCATTTCTCTCACTGACATCCACACATGAGTCTCCAGGTTCACAACACACGGCTCTTTCCAAGACCATGCCCTGATTGTCCCAGGAAGAAATCCTTGTAGACGTGAAACTAGGAGCCTAGTAGCGGCCCCTTGACTATCTCACAGATGTGGAATTGCTGTTACTTCCCACTAAACAAAATGGCGTGAAGAGCCCTTGCTTGGCCGTCTTTAGTGTGCCGCCACTCTTGTCTTGTGAATCACAGAACCCGGACAGTAGGTGCTTGACACTTACAGATAGGACATCCCCACTCTGGCCTGCTCTGATGGTTGTGTGCACTTTTGCTAATGGACACATTTGAATGGTTTGTGCTATGAAGACTGAACCTCAGGACTGAGCCCCAGCCTGCCCCGGCCAGCCCACCACCCTACGTCCATCCACATCTCAAGGTGGCTTGCCTCTTCTCTGCTTGTCGTTGACGCTCGTGCCATGCTCTGTTTCGCTGAGCTTTATGGAGGAAATAATATGTCACAGAGCAATTCAGGAATGTTTAGCATTCTTAAAACTCTAAATGATGACTCCTGGATCTCATATGTTATATCCAGTCCGTCCCTCCATTTTGCAGACAACAAAACGGAAGACCAGGAGGGAAGTGCTCTTCCCAAAGCCACACAGCCAGATGGAGGCAGAGCTGGGAGTAGAAGCCAGGGCATTGCTGTGTGACTTTGGGTCATAACATGCTCTTTAAAGTGGCAGATTTCTCCCTCTCCTTGTTTTTGTTTGGCTGAGCTTAAAATGGAGTGTGCATTCTCAAGAGCTGACGGCAGCGTAAAACCAAGTAGCGGACAGACCGTCTGGTGGAAGTGGCTGTCAACTGAGTCTTGAGCAGTCAGCTGAATTTTTTAAAAAAGGGCCAACAAGTGGCTGAGTGCTGAAGGCCAGGAGCAGGAGGTTGCTGGGGGTGAGGACCGAGAGCAGATTCCATCTCCCTTAATTCAGTGTCCTGGGTCAGAGGCCCAAGGATGGTAAGTTGCAGCAAATGTGAGTGCCAGAATGTTTTTAGAGAAATACCCTTTTTGGAATGCTCAAGTACCCTCGGTTTACAGCAAGATGTTTGGAGGTCCTACTTTAATGAGGAGATGATCATGCAAATGGGAGCTACTAAGGCGCGTTGAGCAGATTGCTCTTTGGGAAATTACACTTGCCCCCCTACTATCTTGTTTTCCGTCATTTATTTGCCTAACAATCTCGACAGAGACGCAGGGCAGATGTTACCCCCAGCGCCCAGTTGGGAGCGCAGATTCTGAATTTTGCAGAATCTCTCTGCACGTTTCTCTGAACTGCCTCTCTGTCTGTGTCTAGTAGATTAATTCCTTCCAAGGAACAATGTTTTTCCACCAGCAAAGCCGCCTTCTTTGAACCACACTTGAAAAGAAACTTTCAAAGGCAGCAACAGGCTCCCCAAACACCTTTTTTCCAAAGGAAGCCGCCTTCCTGCTGCCCGGCACCCCCTCCTCTCGGGTTTGTGTCTGAGGATCTGGCTCACAGGTGGTGGCTTTGTGTGACCGAGATGGAGGGAAGGATGGAGGTCAGCCTCATGGACCACGTCTGCCTTATTGATAACCGTGCCCTGAATCGCCAAAAGGAGTTTTCCAATGTATGATCTAGTTCCAATTTGTGATTTGTGACTTGTCCCGATTGTCGAAGTCACACGTCTTGATTTTTTTTTTTCTTCCTTTCTTGGAACTGATGTTTAGAGCTTGTTTGAGTTGGATCAAATGCTGTTTTAACAGCTGTTCTAATCGGAAATGCTGTCAATTATTAACCCTGACAGTAGTTTTTCTTTCAAAAATACTTCTAAGCTCTCTCAGAATGTCAAAATGTGGCTGTTTGGTAGGAAATTGTTTAGTGAAGTTGCTTAATTTCTGAGCATCAGTTTCCCCATCTGAAAAGTGGAGATTTTAGTACGCACCTCCCCTTTGGGTTTACTGAGAGCTCACATATGTGAAATGCTTGGAACAGCTGGGTCGGCGGATGTTAGCCATTATTATTATTGTTGTTGTTAAGAGTGGTTCTGTCCGGTCAACTTCCTATTTCCAGGAGCTCCTCCCGCAATCACCACCCTCACAAAAATAAACATTAAAAAAAGACTTTAAGTGACCAGTTTTCCTGTTCCTTCTCTGACTCACCAGCGTGTCCTGAGCCTGTTCTCAGGGTTGGTGGCCAGCGTAGAGAGGGGTGGCACTCAGTCCCTGCTTCCACTTTTGAGGGGCGTGCTGCTCAGCAGCAGGCGATGGCTTGCCCCTGGGAGGGATGGGATTTGCATGCTCTCTCTGCCCCCACTTCCCCCCAGAAAAAAACCCAGATCCAAAGACAGGGAAGCCCTGGTTTACTATAAAAGCTCCTCGAGTGTAAACCCCTCTCCCCTCTCCCCCTCCCCCCGCCATAACCCTGTCTCCTGGTATGCCCTAGTCCTTCCTGCCGCTCACCAAGGCCTCTCTTCATTGGGTTTAGGCCCCAGGAGGGAGCCTGAATGTGAATACCCAGGTCTCCAGAATGTTCCATAGCCATGTGGAGCCTTCTGATGGCCCTCAGTTGATGTTTCTTGTCTTGGGAGGTGGTGAAGGAGGCAGGAACTGCTTTCAGTGGGGTGGAAGGGTGGGACTGAGGGAACTCGCTCTGAGCCACCCAGGGGGCTTCTGAGCAGCCCAGCCCATGGTCCCCTGGTGGCCTGCATGCCTGCATGGAATCCTGGCGGATCCCTTTTCCTCACAACCAGAGGATGCTGGGCTCCGGACCAGGCCTGCGGGAAGATCCCACCTAGGGGAAGCCTCTGGCCACGGTTGCTGCAGGGTGTGGGGAAGGGAAAGGTCGCTACTTTTCACTTTTTCCCTTTGACTACCAAGACCCTGACACTTGACCTATTTGCTAGAGGAAGTAGCAACAGCTGGGAACCCTTTTGTAACCCTCCACCCCAGAGATAGTGAGAACTGTAGTTGCTAAGTAGGCTGGAGTGACCGGGAAGGTGCGGGGCCTGCCACCTGCCCTCCCGGCTGTGGGGAGGGGCCAGCAGCCAGGGGCCCACCGAGTTGGCTGTGGTCGGTCTGGCTTGACCACACCACCTCGCTCTATTGGCGAAGCTTGGACTGATGCCCACCCCACCTCCCAGTTGTCTGTCCACACTCAGTTCGCCACGGCCCCTCCCACGATGCTGCCCCGACGGCGGCAGGCCCAGATCCGTGCCCAGGGGTACACTGCGTTATGAAGAGTCAAAAAATAGATGCAGGGAAGCTGGTGGGATTCTTTTGGCTAAACATTTTTTGACCACCTACTATGTGCCAGGCTCTGCTGAGGTGAGAGGCCTTGAACCAATGCGCTTCCCTGAGCAGTGAAGCTGGTTTATTTAGTTTATTTCTGGTTTTTGTTTTTAATATATCTTTCTATTATTTGGCACATAAACATGTGACAGTTGAGTGACCGCGTTGTTCTCTGCAGGTTTGGACTAGGATGCAAACTAGCTGATTGTTTCTAGAACTGCTGCCATATACAACCCTGACTCTTATATTTCATTCCCCTTCCCCACTATTGATCAATTTGGGGGAGGAAAAAATGAACAGAAATGAGAAAGGACCCTATTTTGGAGTAGAACTCTTCCCCCTTACCTAGAGGAGTAATTTATACAATAATTAATCTTCCCTGGTTTCTTACAGTATGAATGGCGGGCTAGTGGGTGGAGGCCCAGGGAGCTGCTGAGAGCCCTGCACTGCACAACCAGCCCACACAACGAAGAATTATCTGGCCCCAAATGTCAGTAGCACTGAGGCTGACAAACCTGGATGTACCGTGTCCTTGCTGGAGCATCCCCAAGATGTGTGCATGTGGGTCTCAGCCTGGGGTGATTGTCCCCTCCCTCCTGGGAGTTTGGAAGTGTTGGGGGTACGAGGGACAGTCTTTCACACCAAAGAATTGTCCCAAGTGCCTGTGGTCGGAGAAACTGGACCTATTCCTAGGGATGCGGAATGTTCCAGGAGGGGAAAGCTGTCCCCATCCCCACCCAGCAGTCCCTGATGTAGTGGACAGGCCGTCTGTGTTGGAGCCCGCCGCTGCAGCCTGCAGCCCCGGAATGTCAGGCCACAAAAGTCCATCAGATTCCTAGTCGATGGCCTGTCTTCTTCACAAACCAGAGGCGTCCTCATCAGTGGCTTGTGGTTGGAGGGATGTGGGGGTACTGGCCCCAGGAGTTCTCCTGAGGCCCAGGGTCTGTTGGTAAGCCTTCAGACAGCATGGTTTTTATTTTAAGGGCACAGGGATTTCTCATCCAGAATCATTTGACATGCAGATGATCACAGGTTTTTTAAGGCTGTTGTCATGGTTTTGTCTCTGAAAGATTGCTGTGTACTGATGAGAGCATTGAAGCCAGCTCTGGGACCTCAGTCCCGGCGGCCACAGATTCAGAATGAGATAAGAAAAGCAATTCTGAGCCTTGTCTATCAGTGGTTCTAGGCCTTATTGTCTGGACTCAGTTAACCGTTTAGCACGACTCTTTTTTTCTTTTCTCTTTTTTTAGCCCCTCTTAGTCTGAGATCCTGGGGTTCACATAGGACATGAGTGGCAAAAACAGTTGGTGTTTCTCTAAATGTGATCTTTTCTGGGGTGTTAGGGGGTGAGGCGGAGAGCTGATCTGCTTTTCTACGATCAACATATGTGAAGGGCTAGGGATCCAGTGAGTTACCTCCTGAGCAGCTTCTTAGAGGAGGCCGTGCTTTACCCTAAAAACTGAAGCATTAGTGGTGGCGTTCAGGTGGGGTTGCACATGGCTGGGGGTGGGATTGGTCTGGTTGGGGGAGGCAGCAGAGACAAGGGGGGGGGGCGAGTGAGACCCTCTGTGCCACTTATCACTGCCTGTGCAGCTGGCCCCAGCTGCGTCCTGTCCTGTTTGTCTCAGCGCCTGTCTTGCTGTTGCCATCGGGCGCCACTGGGCACCTCACTGCGTTTCACTGTTGTAGTAGGTTTTACTGGGGTGTGCGGTGTGGGGGTTCTTGTTTTGCTTCGTTTTTAATTAGGGCTTCCGTCCAGAGGAGGCAAACTGTATTCTGAACCAAACATCTAGACCACCTCCGATAGGAAATTGGAGCTACGCAAAATGTAGGCAGCTTGGCTGGGGGGCGGATTGGAAGAGATTTTTGGATGCTGTGGGTTTAACGAGGCCCCCTGGGACGACGCCGACTGAGCGTGGACAGGATGGAGCCGGTCATAGGGTCTGTGGTCTGGGGCGAGTTTGCACTCCCACCTGTCAGGCATTTCGGCCACCTGATCTATGTGCCTGAGCTTCACGCAGCCTCTCTTCTTTTGCAGACAGAGATTGCGAAGAGACTGAACACAATTTTAGCACAGATCATGCCTTTCCTGTCACAAGAGGTAAGGCCTTTTACTGTGTCCGCCTTTTCTTTCCAAAGCAGCCCAGCGGCTGACCGGGTCCCACTGAGCCCACTCCTGTCCATTCCTACTGACTGAGGTTAACAACCTGGAGATTTGCAGAGCCTTCTCCAGCACACCAGAGGGACCATTTGCTTGTTCTTCTGGTAGAACTGGGTCTCTGCTGCGCAGACCAGGGAGGAGGGTCCTGGCCTGTGACGGGGCTAGCAGCAGGCAGTGGGAGCCTCTGCCCACTATGCCCCATCAAGCCAGCATTCCCAGCCTCACCTTCCCTGTGCCCCAACTTCCACACCTGGAAACATCTAGGAGCAAGGAAGCCTGGCCAGTCAGTGCCAAGGGCCAGAACCTCTAAGGGGACCCCAGTCCCCAGGACAGTGTCCTCGCCAGAGGCATGACCAGTCAGTCACATCACCTTCTCAGCACTTTCCAAGGGGCCCCCATCTGAGGCAGGGCTGGGCTAATGGGCGACATGAAAGAAGTGTCTCCAGGGAGGCTCCTCGTGCAGGGCAGACAGCTGGGCCGACTGAGGGGCCTGTTTCTGCCCAGTGCTCACTCCAGCTGGGCCAGGCCCTGCCCTCCACGTCCCCTCTATGGCTCAGGCCACCTCAGCTGCCTCCTGGAGTCCTGGGTCTCTGAGTCAGAGTAATGACCAGTAAATGATGGAATTCATGTAAAAACAGAATAGAGTGATGTCCTCACAGCTTACAGCCCAGTGGGCAGAGAGCTGTACACAAAACAGATGCTACCTCAAAGCTGAAGGCAATGAATGCACCAGAAAGAAATTTTTTTAAATAGACTTTATTTTTCAGAGTAATTTTAGGTTCACAGGAAAACTGAGTGGAAAGTGCAGGGATTTCCTACAGCCTCCCCTCCTAACAACATCCTGCACCAGAGTGGGCCATTTGTTACAGTTGCTGAACCCACACTGACACTCGTTATCGCCTGAAGTCCACAGTTTATATTAGGGTCCGCCTTGCCACTTTTTCTCTCTCTTTCTAATCTGTCTGGGCACATACTTTTTTGTTTGCTTACTCTCTACTTAGATAGATAGAGATGAGTATATACAGATACACATACTTTTCTTCTGAACCACTCGAATGTCACTTGCAGACATCCTCACAACCCACCCCTCACCACTCTCACCATGTCTCCTAAAACGGGCGGCTCTCCCGCGTGACTCCAGTGTTGTTAGCGCATTCAGAAAGCTCATCCTCAGTCAGGAGTGTCCTCTGATCCTCAGCTCATATTCAGATGCATGGAAGGAAGCTTTTTTGTATGTGTGATAGAGGAAGGCGCTTGACTAATAGCTGTCTTTTGGCTCATTTATATTTTAATTCAGAGGAAGTTTTGATTACAAAAGGAATACATGCTTATTGCAAAGGGCTTAAAGAAGAAAGTAAAAATGCCCCGTCCCCATCCCACTTGTGTCCTGCTCTGGTTGGGTCACCCTCTTGGCCCCCTTTTGCCTTCTCTGGGGGGTTCTGACTGCCTGCCCGGAGCAGCACTCCCTGTGCCTCCCCAGGGAGGGTGGCCTCTTCTGACCCTTGCCCTGTTCCCTCCAGCACCAGCAGCAGGTGGCGCAGGCGGTGGAACGTGCCAAGCAGGTCACCATGACGGAGCTGAACGCCATCATCGGGGTACGTGGACTCCCCAGTCTGCCTTTCACCGTGTGTATAGCCCTTTTATTCCTCTCATTTGCCACAACCAGAGATCGACCCTGACCTTAGCTGGCCTCAAAGAATGGCGGCCCCAGGGTCCCGGCTTCCCCGAACATCTCATGGGCTTGGGACCATTTGGGGCTCTCTCCCCCTTGGCTCCCCAAGCGCCTCTCGGTCCCCTAATTAAAGGGGTGCCCGACATGCCTCAAATCCAACTCTAAACTCATCAGCAGTGTCCTCCCCCAGCTTTTGGCATCCCCACAATTGAGAGTGGTCCTTGGGATCACCTTGGAGGTCATGCTGACTGACCAGGGTACTGGCCTCCTCGCGCCTCCCTGGGCGCCTGTCTGCTGTGTCCCCTCCCTGGCAAAGGTCTGCCCTTCTTTGGCCACCTGGGTTCAGAACGGTCTCTGCTGTACTGTTGATGTGAAACGTGCTGTGGAATCGGGTTTGGGCCTTGCTGTCCCATGCACTGAGCTGCCTGGCTGAGCATTCATCACAGGTCTTCCTGACCTTCTAGAAGCCCCGTCTCATCCGGGCACAGGGAGAAATATCCAAGAGTGCTTTGTGAGGCCCTCTTCGGTCCGACCCTCAGGGAAGGCAGGAGGCCGATCTCTCCCCTCCAGCATCCCTACCTGGCTTGCATCTCCAGTGCGTTTCTTGAGCTCACATAGCTTCTTTCTCCTGCTTGCTGCCTTGGTGGGAGGCTGAGGATATTTAAGATAAGCATCTGGGGAAAAACAGTTTTTTCATGTGGCTTTGGGCAAGACTCTTAGCCTCGGAGTATACCTGTCCTTATTCTGTCCCTAAAATGAAGGACTCACTGCTTCCCATCCACAGACAGTGGGGTCACGGTCCCCCAGGGGGGCTTCCAGACAATAGAGATTCCAGGGCACTCGCCCCAGTGTTCTTTCCATAGGTCTGGGGGTGAGACTGGGAATCTGTGTTTCTGAAGTTTTCCAGATCCTTCTGAAGGGTAATCAGGCTGGGGAAGCAGTGGACTGATTGTCTGAGGCCCCTTCAGCCCTGACATTCTGAGACCCTGGCTGGTCTTCAGTCCTTTTTTTGTTCTTATGTGAGGTCATTATTTCAAGGTGGGACTGAAGGCCCAGAATGTTCTGCTTGGTGAGCTTAGTGATGTGTTCTACTTGTGGTTCTACCTGTGTGACCTCGGGCAGGTCCCGTCTCTTCCTCGGGCCTCAGTTTCTGCATCTGTTAAAGGAGAGGTTGGACCAGCTCATCTCTTTGGGCCAGGAAGGCTGGGAGGCTGGGTTCGGAGTGACAGTGATGCTGGTGGATTCCGACCCCCATCACACCCCTGGGACCCGTGATGGGTACGTGGTTCTGTGCTCTGGTTTAAGCCCTGTGGCAGCTGTTGGGGGGAGGGGGGAGAGGGGAGGCATGAAAGCATTCACCTGATCTGAATCCTGGCAATGCTGGGGGAGGACCAGACCCTCACCTCCTGTGTGGGAGGAGCAGAGAGGAGTCTGGAAAGGGAAACATGAGTAAGTGGTCAATGTTTTTAGTCACTGAGCTGGGAAGCATGATATTATGGTTCCCCCACTGGGTAATAAGTTTGAAGTCTCCTCGGAGATCATCTAGCCCAGGGTCCTTCAGGCTCATCACTGTGAAATTTGGGGCCAGATCCTTTGTTGTGGGGCTGTCCTGTGCGTGGTGAGATGTTCAGCGCAGCCCTGTCCTCTTTCCACTCGATGCCAGTAGCACCCCCCACGCACACTTATGACACTCAAAAACGTCTCCAGACACCGTCAGATGCCCTAGAGGGGGTGAAATGGCCCCTAGTGGAGAACCACTGAGCTAGCTGTTGCCCTTGTTTTACGGAGAGGGGAAGTGGCTCATGGACTGTTACGTACACCAGGACCAAAGCGAGGCCAGAGGTCAGGGGCTGACTTTCAGCCCCGGCTCTGCCCGCACCCCCACCAGTCCAGCCGTAGTGTGGGGCCTGTGTCCTCGGCCTCGGTGACCAGTTCACAGCTTGGTGGCCCTGCTGATAGTGGCAGAAGGGACGCAGGATGGGAAGTGCGTAGTGAGTTCTGTCGTCTGGAATTTCTCCTCTTCTGGCTCCTCGTGCCCATCCCCTTGCAGGGGACTTCTGAATTTTCAGGCTGAGTCCTCCCATCCCGGCGGTGGCCACAGTGGGGTCCCTTCTCCCCCTCTGCGTCCCTCTTTGGAATTAAAATCCTCTTCTGAAAATAATTTGTCTTAAGCTCTAAGAAAAGAGAGAAACTGGGGGAGAAGCACTGCCCGGACGTGCACCTCTCCCCGTGAGTAGCACTTAGGGAGCTGCAAGTGAGGTCACGGCAGCTCGAGGAAGTATTGGAATTCAATCAAAGCCAACGAGTGGGGCCTGTGACCCCGGTTTTCAAGGTAATTGCTTCTCCGCTCTGAGTGAATGCTGCCATCGCCCTGTCATTAGGCGGGCGGCCATCCCATCGCCACGCCTGACGGAGCTGCAGCGGCAGGAGTGATGGACAGCTGAGGCTCCGCGCACCGCGGGCTGGCGCCACCGCCACCGTCACCACCACGACCACCGCCCTCCCAGCAGGGACGAGAGGGGAGCGGCTGCCGCTGAGCAGCCTCAGGGAAGTGATGTGGAGAAGGATGGCCAGTGCCAGAGGGCCCTGGGCTGGTCGTGAAAGGGCAGGAGTCTTGGCCCCAGCAGCAAAGGGCCGTGAAGAAAAGGTCCCAGGAGGCTCTTGACAACTAGTGGCTGCCTCCATAGCGCTTTGGAGTTGCCACTATGGAGGGAGAAGTTGCCTGGTCCTCTGGTCTGGGAGTTCAAGAGTCACTTCGTTGTACCAGGCCTCAGTTTCCCCGTTTGTGACAAAATGGAGGGCCAGGCAGGTTCCATCTAATGTGCCCGCTTCAGTCAGCTGTTTCTGGCTCTCGGGTATGGAGTGGAAGGATTCTGAGGTCGTGTCTTGGCTGACCTCAGAGAGAGCTCAGTTGGGTGTATCTAGTGTGGGCCGGCCTGTGCCTAGCGGCCCATTTATTGCATGGATTGGAGGATTTCTAGGGTCTCCCTCCTCGTGAGAAAGGCCGGGATTCGGCATCAGATTGGTGTGAGGAAAGAGAAGAGGGGCAGGTGGAGGGAGCCCAGCTGTGCTGGCCCAGCCCTGGTCCCCTGCGGGGCCACAGGAACCTCGAGTGTCCATCTAGGGAACAGGCCCAAAGTTTGTCCCTCTGCTAGCCAGGGCCTGGCGGGACCCAGTTACTGTAGACCCATGACTGTGACGTGCTCTTTTTTCTTGGATCCAAATTATTGGGGGATCCTTAGAGGGTCAAAGTTCCTGAGCGTGAGGAGGGAAATTTTGACCCTTGGTCAGCAGCTTGCAGAAGGCATCCCCAGGCAGATGAAAGACCTTGTGAGCTGACCTATCAACCGTTTCCAGAACCCTCCTTTTACATTCCTCCATGCTGGCCCAAGGTCACTGAACCTTGTGGGTGGAGGGGCTCACCCTGCTTGCCCTCCGACAATTTGATCTGCACTCCCTTGGAAGTTATTATTGGAAGAGATGTTGTAAAGTGTTGACTCTTTTTTTTTTTTTAAGTCGGAGGTGAGGAGGAGGAAGAAGGAGGTTGTAGCTCGTCACAAACTACACAGGGTATTTTGAAGCCATACCTGAGGTTCTTGCATTCACTCCAGGATGTTGATGAGCTGGGCTCAGCTGATTGAATTTCGCATGAGGGACAAGGATAGCAGGCGAAGAGAGTGTGCGTTCTAAGGACTGCAGCTGTTTCCTTCAGCCAGGCCGCTGTGGTGGAGACGATGCTGAGTTTGAGTCCTGGCTTTGGTTGCTTCTGGCTTATCGGAGTCACTAGCCTCCCCGAGCCTGTCCTCGTCTCTGAAATGGGGTTGTTGTGAGCTCTAAAAGCTGTCACAGAGCATGGAAGCACAACGTGCCCGCCAGCCACGTGAGCTGTGGGGCCCACCAGCCACGTGAAATAGAGGACCGAGTGGCAGTTGGGGGCAGGAAGTGTTCTTTTCATGCACTTAAGGTGGTGCTTCCTCTGGTGGGCGTCCTCAGTGGGTCTTGGCTCTGGGAATGCTTAGACAACTTCACTGAGTTGAACCCAAATTGTGAGCCTGAGAAGTGAAGCATTAGTCGGCTAGCAGAGGCAGAAAGCACGAGGTACATAATCCCATCACACAGACTGCCAGCAGGTCTGCCCTCAGCCTCTCCTGTAAGTGGCCAGACCTTCGGAGGCACACGTGTGGAGGACGGGGGCATGTATGCCCCACGGGACACATTCTTTGACATGCCTGTGTTCTGGCATAAAAATTAGAGGGACAACTGAGCGATCCTTCCTGCACTTAGTTCTCGACTTGCAGCCCCTCTTTTGGCATTGGAGGCGGAGGGAGGGTTACTGACTTCCTTTCATGTCATGGATGGAGAGGGCCTTGTCTTGAAGGAATCCTACAAGCCCAGGACAGGTGAGTGCAAAGCAATGAGCTCAGGGCCCTTCTCCCAGTGTGGACTTGATTTCATTTCTCTCCAGTTGATAACACTGTCACCCTCCCACTCATGTGTCACCGTGTTTCAATACATCATCCTCTGAAGTCAGGCATGTCACAGGGGATGGAAATGCAGCCTGCAGATGGCCGTGCCCTGCCTGTGGAGGGGCTGGGGCTGAAACATGGGGACAGCAAGGTGGGTGGCTCATTGCCAGCCGCCTCCCCCTGCCCTGCCGGTGGTGCAGGGCGGGGGCGGGGAACTTGGCTTCAGTCTATTGCAACCGAGACTTGTTAGCAGCCCCTCTGCCCGGCAAGCCCCGGCATCTGCTGTCACTCCCAGAGAGAAGCCTTGGAGCTTGACTCTTCCATGCCTGCTTCCTGGAGCCTGCTGGGTCACTCCCTCCTGAGCCTTCACACCACCCAAGGAGACCTCGGGGCAGTTTCTGACTGTGTGGGGGGTGCTCTTGTACTTGAAGAGGAGAAGTATGTGGACGTTTCCTTTCCTCTGTTGCAAAGAAGACACTCCTGCTTGACACGCTCTGGCAGAAAACCACCCTCCCTTGGAAGCTCAGCAGCTTTGGAAGCCACTTTTTCCAACAGCCTCTACAGCCTTTGTTCCAAGTTTCTGATGCTGGTTCACTGGTTCATTGGTTCACGTTCCGGGAAGCAGGACACCCGACTGATGCTCCTTGTCCCAACTCACTGTTCTGGCTGCATCCAAGCGGGCTTTAGAGAGGAGGCACAGAAATGGAGACGGATGGTTGCTTTTGGACAGAGCCCCCCGATGACTTGCTCCCCAGCATCCCCATATGTACCCTTTCCAACATCTTCACCTACTCACCCGGCAGGTGTGTACTGAGCAATATGCTCGGTGCTGTTGAAGTGCTCGGATGGATAAGACAAGGTCCTGTCTTCCTGGGACTCCTGAGTTGCCCAGCAGCACATAAAGATGAAAGAAATGGTTTATCTGCAGTCCATTCATCGTTTTTTGCTAGTGTTAACTGAGCTCCTCCTTTGCCTTGACGTGTGGTAATGCATGTGATCCTTGCACAACCCCAGGAGGTGGGCTGCCTCTGATCCCCATTTTGCAGATGAGGAAACTGAGGCCCAGAGAGGTCAGCTGACTCATCTACGGTCTCATAGCTGATAAAGGATAGAGCTGGGTGCCCACCTTAGTCTGTCTGGCTCCAGAGTCTGAGCTGATGGAATTCTTAGAAGGGAGAGCCCCGTTCGGCCAGGATGATGGGGATGGCTTCCGGAGGGGGTGGCTGGGCAAGGCTGAGCCTGGAGGGCTGGGGACGGGGGCGACCCTTCCCTGGTAAAGTCAGGGTCTCTCCACAGGCACACAGCTTAAATCAGCTCTTTCCTTAGAAACAGAATTGTTCATGGAAGGAGTTAACCTTGTGCCGGGCACAAAGCCGCTTCTTTGAACCGCCTCCCCTCCTTTTTCCCTTCTCTTCCTCCAGTCATCTTATTGGCCGTGCTCTATAAAAAGTGGGTTAAATCTCTCAGACTTTGCCTTCTGGGATACGAAATAGTTAACTCTGGCGGAATGAAAGTGCCTACCAGCAACTGGTCTAAAACCGCAGGCCCCCGGCAGAGACTCATTTTAAAATGGAGCCTTTTGATGAAGGTGGATTGTTCATCCACCCCAGGGAATATTACGTGTCCATCAAGAAGGACGTGTTGATTTGTTCAGAAGCCTCTCAACTGAAACTCCAGTTGTATAGCAGTAAGGCTAACAGCCCCTTTGTGTAGAATTCACTTAAAATTTACAGATTCCTGTGAAAGAAAATCTAGACAAATTAATAGTGGAATCCTCTAGGGAGTGGGATTGAAGGGTAATTTTTTAGAAAACCTTTTAAATCTGTACTTAATTTTAGTATTTTCTGGCAATGAGCATGTATTCTTTTTGTAACAAGATATAAAAATTACATTTTCTTTGAAAAGAAGAGGTGCGGGGGTCGAGGTGGGAGCTCGTGCCCGAGAAGACCCCCGGCCCCTGACCAGGGTGGGCTGGATGTCTGCACTGGGCTCTGGTGGTGCCACTCCCAGGACCCCGGGCGCTGTTTCTGCTCTGGCATCTCAGGCAGACCCGAGGTCAGGCCACACTGGGACCAGTGCCCACCGGCAGCTTCTGTAAACTGCCCAGCGACAGACGTCCCAGAGCTGCACTGACGGTCTTGAGCGACGGCCGTGGGTACCAGCCTTTCACCCAGAGCTGAGAAACAAGCCCTCCGGGGCCAGGAGTGTGGTGGTGGCTGTGGCTGTCGTTAACTTTGGGGTGGGCTAGAGTGGCATGTGCAGTTTAGTTGGGACAGAGTGTGGCCGTTGACCCTGTCCTCGAACACTTACTGCTGCTTGGAGCCTCCCCTCCCTGCGGAGCCGTGGGCCTTTCCCATGTTCTGCTGTCTGTCAGCAGTGGCCAGAAAGCCCATCCCCGCTCACCAGCCAGCTGAGGTCTCATTATCAAGAGTGAGATCTTGAAGCTTGTGAGATCTTTGCTTGGGGTCACCTCCCACCAACACTTCCTGCTTTGGGGGTCTCCTTAGGAGCATTCTTTGATGAGGTTGCTGGTTGACATGTGTGAGTCCGGATCCCACATACTAGTGGTGGGGCTTGGCTAGTTGCTGGCTGCCCGCTCCAGTCCCCTAAGCGTTAGTTTGCCGTCTGTGAAATGGGTATAACCCCTCTTTTGCCAGGTGGTTGGAAGGGTCACAGATAATGTTGGGAAAGTGCCCAGGCATTCACTTAGGCGCCCAGCACATGCTGGTTCCCTTCTCTTGTGCTAGTTGAGACGAAGGATGTGTAAGTGATACCAGCATCTCCAAGGCCTCAGTCACTCCTAAGGAATGTTTCAATCCCTAGGAAATATGTGACTGTGGTGTAACCTGGCTCACAGGGCCCGTGGTTCTTGGCACAGTCTTAGGAACGACAAAGGGCATTCCGTCGTGGCTGCCCCAGAGAGGACTAAAGCTGCCCAAGCCAGTCACCTGGGAGTGGGAAGGGGAAGGGGAAAGAAGCCCCCGAGGCTCGTGTGGGGTAGGAGGCCTGGGCATCTGGGGCAGGGGAACAGAATCTTTGACTGGGCCTGGGGCGAGGCAGGAGGATTGTTAGCAGTAGTTGCTACTCATGATAATACTGAGTTAATACATGTCAAGTTTTTGGAACAGTGGGGGGCGCGTTGTAAGCCCTGGGTAAGTGTTAGCTACTGTCACGATCACATGAGTAGTTGCTGTGTGTCCCAGCTGCCACACACATACGGATGTTATCGTACATACGATCTTACGGCCATCCTCTGAGGTAGGTGCTACTTCTCCCCTTTTACAGATAAGGAAATTTGAGGCCTAGAGAGTTGAAGTAAACTGACGAAGGCCACACAGCTAGTAAGTGCCAGAGCAGGGATTTGAATCCTGGTCTGTCTGGTTCCAAAGCCTCTCAACTCATCTAGTTACCCTTCCTCTGCTCTGATGTCCAGTGACGCCAGTTCTTGCTCCACTGGCCCCGGGCTCCTCCTGCTCCGAGTTCTTTTCTGCTGTGGTCTGCCCTGGCTCTGGGAGGCAGGCGTGGAGTTCCTCAGAACTGAGTCCCGAGGAATTCTTTGTTGCCCAGAATTAAGGAGTCTTTCCCGGGGTGGGAGATGCTGGCTGCTCACATTTGAAGGCGAGGGAGCATGAGCAAACATGTGATGGCTTTGAGCTTAAAAATGGATCCCCTGCTGAGAGGGAGCCCCGAGGACGGCGTGGCTTTTAAGTGCATGCTTGATTTATCTTGGCTTGGAAACCTGTGCAGAGAGAGAAAGTTGTCCTGAAGCTGGGGCAGGGGGATGGGTGGAGTGTTCGAAACTGTAAATCTTGTATCTAAATTGCAGTCCGTTAACAGACTTCCTTCAGCAAGACAGCATGTGGACTGAGCTGGGGGCAGAGGTGTTAGGGGCGTTTTCCCCCTGCCTCCTGATGCAGGAGCGAGGGGGATGGCCTGGGGCCTCCGCTGCCCTCCTGCTCAGCTGTGCTCACCACCGACTTCATTGCAGCAACAGCAGCTCCAGGCGCAGCACCTCTCCCACGCCACGCACGGCCCCCCGGTCCAGTTGCCACCCCACCCGTCAGGCCTCCAGCCTCCAGGGATTCCCCCGGTGACGGGGAGCAGCTCGGGGCTGCTGGCGCTTGGTGCCCTGGGCGGCCAGGCCCACCTGACGGTGAAGGATGAGAAGAACCACCATGAACTGGACCACAGAGGTGCGGCCTGGAGCTGGGGCTGGGAGCAGAGGGCAGGGCTGGGCTGGGGGCAGGTTTCTTGTAGGCCCCACCGAGAGTGGACACTGCAAATGCTGTCACCCCAGGACCAGGAGTTACCAAAAGGCTTGGAGCCATCTGTTGAATCCCTGGTGCGGAGAAACCCAGTGCCCCATTCCCCATCCTCCCAACTCCTGGTGTGTACCCAGTATTCTCTGCCCTGAAGACATCTTGTCTGTTCATCCCAGACCAGCTACACCCTGCCCATCCTTCAAGGGCCGGCTCAGTCCCACTCCTTCAGGATGCCTTCCCGCCCAGGCTGGGGGCCGTTCTCAGATTTCCATAAGAGTTTAAGAGTTGGGGTCCCAAGACTGAGCCCTCTGTTGCTGTCCTTTTGTAGCCTTGTTATTAGTGCCGTCCAGTCGATTGCGACTTCCGGTGACCCTGCGTACAGCAGAACAGAACCCTGCTTGGTTTTTTGTTGTTGTTGTTGTTGTTTTGCACCATCCTCTCACCTTCTGGTGCTGTATCAGATGATGCTCTGCTGCTCTTCGTAGGGCTTTCATGGCCACTTTTTTCCGCAAGTAAGTGGCCAGGTCCTCCTTCCTAGTCTGTCTTAGTCTGGAAGCTCCGCTGAAACCTGTCCACCATGGGTGACCCTGCTGGTATGTGAAATACCAGTGGCCTAGCTTTCAGCATCATAGCAACACGTAGCCGCTGCAGTATGACAACCGGCAGACGGGTGGTGTGGTTCCCTGGCCAGGAAGTGAACCTGGGCTGCTGTGCTGAGAGCGCCTAATCTTAACCACTGGACAGCCAGGGCTGGCCTCCTGCATCCCACCCCTGGGAAATGTTTTGTCCTCACCAAGATCATTAGTCCTCTGAGGACAGGAGCCAAGTTCCTTTAACTTTATGGATGTGTCTCACCAATGCAGGTGCCTTGGAAAAGGTACACAGTTGGTGCTCAAGTGAAGACTTGTGAGTTGACTGCCTTTAAGTGAAGGTAGCAATCACACTGCTGCAGGGAGATGATCAGAAAGATTCGGAATCAGACTCCCCTATCCCTCCTGGTCCTCACTGTGAGGACCCAGAAAGCCGCACTGAGGAGGGGCTCAGGAAGGCTCAGGTCCATCAGGAAAGGAAAGAGCCTGGCTGCCTGGCAGACCCTTTTTAAAAGCTGCCACCTCGTGTGGTCTAACCTTCGATATTTTTTTTTCAGCTTTATTGAATATAATTGACGTATAAGATCATGTAAGTTTTAGGTGTACAAAATGATGATTTGGTTTGCCCTTAGATGGTTACCGGGGCACACGGCCAGTGCCTTCTGAGCCCCTCTGGGCACCACACAGTTGGGCTCCAGGGGCCTGGAGTGTCACTGTCCTGCCCTCGCCTGGGCCACAGGGCCGTAGCAGGTCATGAGAACCTGAGGCCACGTTTCTGTCCCTGCAGTGTCTTGGTCCTCTTGGCAGAGGAAGAGCGCCCCCCACAGCAGACGGGAGAGTCAGGGAGCTAGTGATTGGCTGGGCAAATAATCAGAGGCTTCAGCTTCCAGGGGCTTCTTGGCAAAGAAACAGAGTGGTGTTAATTAAAAACAACAACAACAAAAAACACTCCCATAATTCCTTTTCTTTTAGCAATAATGTTCTCAGCTCCCAGACCCTATGGATATTTTGCATAGCACGATCATTTCCAAGCTTGTGGCTTTAAAAACTGCTGACCGGTAATCTTGGCGCCCTTCTTGGCTTGTCAGGGAGGGCTGGGACAGGGGCCTCCCTCTGCCCCTCCTGGGACTGGCAGTGGGGGAAGCTTTGGAGTTGGGGTGGTTAATTTCCAAACTGAGAAATGTCACCTAATGGCCCTGCCTTGGCTGACCTGCAGTGACTCAGAGAGCCAGGCCTGCTGCCCAATTTAAAGCCTGTGAACTAGCAAAGCACAAAAGGCAGCTGGATGAGACTGACCTTTTTCCTTTCTTTTTTGTCTTTTTGTCTTGGGGGGACCTGACCCTTCTCCTGTCCTGGCCTTCCATCCCCAAAGAGAGAGAATCCAGTGTGGTAAGTGTCAGTGCTCTGGAACCTTCGGGGTGTGCTTGGGGTGCTGGGAAGAAGAGGGGACCTGGTGGGCAGGGGTGGGAGGTTGTTGTCATGAAATAGGAGCTGCTGTCACCTGTTGAGAGTGACCTGCAGTTGAGGAAGCCTTCATCTCTCCAGGCTTAGTTCCATCATTTGTCAAATGACGAGCTTGGGCTAAATGAGCTCTGACTCCCTTTTACATGAGAGATGATTAACCGGACAGGTCAGCTGGCCAGCCTTTGGTCCTCCAAGGGGCTGTGTGGACTCCTCCTGGGTCGTGGTGCTTCTCCAGGTCGTCTGCCCCTCCTTGTGATCCTGTATCCTCCCCCTTTCCTCCGAACGCGCCTGAGGTTTCTCCCTGTTCTGGGCTTTAACTTGGTTTACAAAAGTGCTAGCAAGCGAGCACTGAGACCAGGCTGCATGCGTGTCTGCCAGCTCTGAGATTTGTTGTAAATCTTTCTGATCACACTGAGGCTCAGAGGTTCTGTTTCAAGTGAATAAACCTTCTGAGTAAGAGCAGTGGAGTCTGGATAAAAAAAATCCTCCAGCGATTAGCAAAGCTATTTTATTCCTCATCGCCGTCCTTGTATCTGGGGCCATCTAATCTGTTAGGATGGCTTTGGTTATTACCTCGTGTTAAGTAGGACTTGGAAGGTCAGGCAGCTAACTAACCATCTAGACAGCGGCTTCCTCAGGCGGCTCCTCCCTCCCTCCCGACCCCCCCTCCCTTCCCAGTCCTCCACCCAGCCGACTTAAACATCCTGCTAGCCACACAGTGTTTGCATCCCCTTTCAGCTTGCCTGTGTGCTCAGAAGTCCAGGTCCACATTTGGGCCCAGGAATGGCTAGGCACATAAGAAAGGAATAGTTGAAGCTGAAAGTCTGTTTTGAATGCTTTCGTGTTGATCCCCAAAAAGTGGCATTTTTGAAGGGGTGGTTTGCCTCCATAGGAAGAGGGCTACACTGGACATCTCAAGGCTCAGCTCTGGTCCCAGCATCATGGGACATAGGCTAGCTCTCTTGGCCTCTTCGAGCCTCAGTTTCTTTATCTGTAACAAGGGGTAATCCCTGCCCAGCCAAGCTTGGCAGAGTTAGGAAGGCCCCCTCAGAACAGGACCCAGGATCCGGGAGATTGCCTGGTTCACAGGGACCTGCTGCAGAGCGAAATGGGTGTTGGGAGCGTAACACCCTCCCTGCCCTCACATCGTCCTCGTCCTCATTGCTCTTTGCTTCTGGCTTTGTGCCCCAGTCTGTGAAAGCTTTCTGCTACAAGAAACCCACAGGGGACCCCCAAGAGCTGAGCTCTTTACTCTGCTATGCTCACTGACGTCTATGACTCACATAGCAGAGGGAGCACAGTCGGGCCGCTGGAGCATCCACTGAAGATGAATCAAAACGCCGTCCACGGGCCCAGTGGGCAGGTCCGGGGAGAGGCGGTAGGGCTGTGCGCATGTGGCACTGATGTCAGGGGGTGTAGACTGAAGTAATCAGCCCTTTGGAAACCAGGTTGTCAACAGATGAGGCCCACGGCAGGAAGGACAGGGCCGCAGTGGAAGTGGGAGGGGGGGCGGGGGGACGGTCTGGAAGCTGTCCCAGAGGGGTTAGTCTGGAGTCCAATTAGAGGTAGCTTCATTCATATTTCCTAGCCCAGCCGAAGCAATAAAAAATACTTAGTTTTTTGGCCGCCTGCCAGCCAGAGGCGGGCTGGATCGATGCCGCTAAATGCCTGACATGACTCTCGGTAGCAGCGAGGGTTTTCAGCCTGACTGCATGAGAAGAAAGAGCTCGCTGTTCTCCACGCCGCATACTGGGGTGCGGGAGAAACACGAGCAGCCGCGCAGCCCCCCCCCCGCCTGCCCGAGAGGAGAGGGGTTGGAAGCGTTTCTGCTTAGCACGAGGTGGCCACCGTCGGAGGAAATGAAATGGAATGAGGGTGATTTTTCTGCCGGCGCTTGCAGCAGCTAATTGAATTGCGGCTGTGCGCGCATCGCCACCGCGCCTACACGGCTGTGGGGAAGGTTGAGCTGCAGTTCCATTATAACCTCCATTTTTTCTTCAAGGCTTGATAACTCTGCCATTTTAATTTGCTTCAGGCAGAAACTTGGCGGGGAAGGGCTGTCCAGAAACCAGCTTAGGAAAGGAAATTAAGCTCTGCGGCTGGTTCCTGCACCGTTCTCCCCCAAATACCCCCCACCGGCCGTCCATGCCCATTTCCTCCTAGTGACCCTTGCCCTGGAGCCGGCACTGGCCTCCAGGAAAGTGGGGAGACGGGTGGTGAAGGCTCATCCCACTTGTCTTTTGATGCCCTCTTCTTCTGGACGGACATCTCTCTGTGTCCCCACACGGCCTCATCATGCACCTCTGTGCTGCGTGGGGATGTTGATTGACTGGCCTTTTTCTTCCCTCCAGCTGGACACTAAGCCCCTGGAGGGCAGGGACTCTATCTTGCTCATTCCTCCCCTCCTGGTATCCAGCCCAGGCCTGATCCAGGGCAGGTGCTCAGAAAGGGTGGGTGTGTGGTGACGGAGTGAGGGAAGGCAGAGGTGGGGCACTTAGATGGGAGTAAGCCACAAGAGCCCCCCCAGGGGGGCATCAGCTGTGGTATTATTCTCTTGGCACTGAAGTTTGTTTGCTGGTGGGTACCCCAGCCAGTGGCTCTTCCCTCACTGCTTGAATCCTGGTACTGACAGCCACAGAATGCTGTTCCGGGCCACCAAGAACACCGTGAGCCAGCGGGGTCCTCCTTTGTAGGCGGCTCTCTTACCTTCCTAGACAGCTCTGTTCCCAGGCCTGCCTGTGAGCACTTCTCCTGCCTCGGCTTTTGGCCCATCTTCCCTCTTTCCAGGCTTTTTTTTTTTATTTATTTTTTTTTTTGAGGAAGATTAGCCCTGAGCTAACATCTGCCGCCAATCCTGCTCTGTTTGCTGAGGAAGACTGGCCCTGAGCTAACATCCGTGCCCATCTTTGTCTACTTTATATGTGGGATGCCTACCACAGCATGGCTTGCCAAGCAGTGTCATGTCCGCACCCGGGATCCGAACCAGCGAACCCCAGGCCGCCCAAGCCGAACGTGTGCACTTAACCACTGCGCCACCGGGCCAGGCCCTCTTCCCAGGCTTTGAATTCCAAACTCTGCTTGTCCTTACTGGCTTTATAGTTGGAAGGAGAACTCATTAGGCAACTCCCAGCCTGAAAAACTTGGGTTTCCTTCGTGTTGCCTCCTGCTGGGTGACCTTGGGCATGTTTCCCAACCTCTTGGGGCTCCTCCTTTCCCATCCTCACAAAGAGGGTGATTCTGCCTGCTCTTAGCCTTCACTGCACTGCATTTTCTCTTTATAACCCTGGTGTTTCTCTGAAGTTGCAAAGGCCACGCGCTGGCTAGTAGGGCATCCACACACAATGCCAGGTTGCTCATCAATGCTCAGGGGGCCCGGCGGCAGCCAGCATTCTCCTTCCCTGTCAGTCTCCCCACTCTGGCTCAGTGGTTGAAGTATTGCTCATGGTCCCAGTTTGTCAGCTCAGATCCATCTCTCAAGACTCAGTGCAAATTCTGCTTATCCCTTCTGGGAGCAAATATGTGTGGCAGGGATGGGATGGGTGTTGAGGAGATAGACGTGCCGCTGCCCTCATGGAGCGTACAGTCTCGCAGTCAGAAGGCAAATGCCTCATTGTGAGTTATTATCTCATAACAGCGGTACTGCTACAAAAGAGAATTGGGATGCTCCCAGGGCCTCTCTGGGGGACCTGGTCCGGGGAGTTGGCAGGGCTCCCTGGCCAGGCTCCAGGGGAGCTGAGACCTGCAGGACATGCAGGACACCTTGGCTGACCTCTGACTCAGCTGTACTTGGCTGTCTCTGCGTGCGTGGACTGTTCACACTGGATCTCGGTCTTGCTTCCAGAATAACTCGGTGTCACCCTCGGAAAGCCTCCGGGCCAGTGAGAAGCACCGCGGCTCTGCAGACTACAGCATGGAGGCCAAGAAGCGGAAAGCGGAGGAGAAGGACAGCCTGAGCCGATACGTACGGCTGGAAGCGTGGCGGGCTGGGGGCTGGGGAGAGCCGCAGCGCCTGAGCTGTGACTGGAGCCCTCTGCATAGTCAGGGAGTGAGGCAGAGGGGGCAGGACAGACGGCCCCGCTGAGGAGGGTGGGTGGCCTGCAGTGGGAGGGCCATATACACACTGTGAGCACAGAGGCCACAGCCTGAGGGAGTGGACAGGGAGGTTGTCCCAGCCTCCATGGGGTTTGGGGAAAGCTGTGGGCTCCTCCCTCAGACGGGCCAACCACCTCAGCTACCATCACGGCCCTCCCAGAATCCCCACTCTGCTCCCGGGGGGTGGTCCCTGGTGTCCCCACACTCTGACCCTACAGTGTGTCATGGCGTTTGCTCTGGGACAGAGGGAAGAGGGCACTGCGGTGCTGGGACTCGTGGTCTTGAGCCAAGCCCTCTTCAGCCATGCGGCTGCTCCGCGGCTTTGGCCAGTTTGCACACCTGAAGCTTCAGCTGTATTTCTGGGAGACGAGGCTGATCGCCCATCCCAGCAGAGTGGTGGCAATGACAGAATGAGACTGGTGTGCTTACTTGGGAATGATGGTGATGTAAAACCAGCCAGAAAGAGGTGTCTGGTTTCAGAAAGACACAGGGGGCTTAGAAATACTATAGTGGCGTAGGGGCCGGTGTCGGTGAGGCTGCCAGCGGGCATGGGAGCAGAGTGACCCAGAGCTGGGGGGCCGGGCCAGGAAAACAGCCTCAGAGGAAGACCAACTTTGGTGGGGTGGAGTGGAGAGCATGAACTTTGGGGTTTGGCCCAGGTCGGATCCTGGCTGGTGGAAGTAGGGAGTGGTTCGGGCCCAGTCTCAGGTGGGAAGGGCATGGCCTCTTACTGGCTTTTTCCTCCGTTGCAGGACAGTGACGGGGACAAGAGTGACGATCTGGTGGTGGATGTTTCCAATGAGGTGAGGGCAGGCCCCGGCTGTAGGGCAGCTCTCAGTTTGTGGTGGTTGGAGATTGTCCCTCCCCAGGGTGGGAGCTGTGGTGTCGCCACAGCTGCACCAGCATTACTGGCAGCCCAGGGCCACAGTCCCTTGGTGTTGGGTCATCAGCTGGTCAGGAGGAGCAGGGCAGGGCTTTGCTGCATTGTGGCTGGGCATCCGTGGGCCCTAGGGCTTCCTAGGATGGGTCTCCGGAGAGAGACCCCCCAAAGATCCCAGCGTAGGACCAGCTCCTGTTCCCCATGGTCTTTCAGGTCAACTCTGTTCTCCCCACTGCCCCAGGTGGGATCTTGAAGTGGAGGTTGTGAGCCCCTAGGGATCGGCGTCAGCAGGGTAGGAGGAGCTGGCAAGAATCTACATGAGGCCAAGAGGCCAGCAGCCCAGATGGGAGTCCTGAACTTGTGTTTGACCCTGTCGGGCGGGACACTTCCCGCAACCACAGGCCTTAGTGTCCCCATCTGTGGGATGAAGGGGTCAGACTAGATTGTTAAGAACTGGTTGCCCCCCAATCTCTTTCAGCCACACTCCCCCCATCACCCGCGCCCCCCGCCTTCCCATTCCCAGGGCAGGGAAGGCTCTAAGCTAGTTGTTCCTCTTACTGCGTCTCAGCATCACCTGTGTTTTTAGGACCCAGCAACGCCCCGGGTGAGCCCGGCGCACTCCCCTCCTGAAAATGGGCTGGACAAGGCCCGTGGCCTGAAGAAGGATGCCCCCACCAGCCCTGCCTCGGTGGCTTCCTCCAGCAGCACGCCTTCCTCCAAGACCAAAGACCTTGGTCATGTATGTGGGGTCTGCCCTGCCGTCGCTGAGGCTGGGGAGGGTGGGGCTGGAGGAAAGTGGTTCTGGAAGAGGGATTGGAGCCAAGGCGGCACTAATTAGAGGGCAGAGGGGTGAAATAGGAAGAACATGGATGGGGGTTTGGCCTACGTTCAAATCCTGGCTTTGCCACTTACTGCCTGGGCCCTGTGCTAGCTAGCTAGCTTAGAAACCTTAACTATTCTAAGCCTTGATTCCTGCATCTGTAAAATGGAAGCAATTACCACAGTCCCTGCCAAACAAGGTTGGGCAAGAATCGAGGGGCTGTCAGGCAGAAGGGTCAAACTGGAGCTGGCACTGGGCTTCACGTGGTAACCGGCACTGGGCACTGTGGCCAGCTCACAGTGTCCGGCTGGTGGGAGAAAGGAATCTTCATGGCTTCCCTGGGTCTCTGCACCTTCCCTTTTCAGAATGACAAATCCTCCACCCCTGGGCTCAAGTCCAACACACCTACTCCGAGGAACGATGCCCCGACTCCAGGCACCAGCACAACCCCGGGGCTCCGGGCAATGCCAGGCAAGCCCCCAGGCATGGACCCGATAGGTATAATGGGTAGGCACGATGGGGCTGGGTTGACTGGGCTTGAGGGGATGGGTCTGCCCCCAGCCACGGCTGGAACCCCATAGGTGGGCTGAGCACCAGGGAGTGTGTTGGAGGTGGGGCTCTCGCAGGGCCTGCCCCAGGGGGCCTTCATGGTCCGGTCTGAGGAGGAGATGGACGCCTGGTGCTTCAACACTGAGGTCAGGGCTTCCTGGGGCCATGCTGAGCTCAGCGTGTGGAAGGTGCTTCAGACAGGTCAAGACACCCACCGTCTGTGCCTGCCTCTCTTGTTGGTTCTGTGAGCCTCTGAACAACCCCCTTCTCTGGGCCTCTGTGTCCTGCTCTGTAAAAATTGGTGGGCACATCTCAGCACAGCCCTTCTTGGGCTGTAAAGATGGAGATTCCAGTTGGGTGGGTTCAGTTTAAGAGGACTGCCTGGAAGAGGCAGCTTTAGAATGCAGGAAAGATTGCTGCTGGGCGGGGAGGCGGCCTGGTGTCCTGGCTTTGTCCCCAAAGGAGGGGTGGGGCCCACTCCCCTGGATGGCTCCCTGCTGACACCTGCCTCCTCGCAGCCTCGGCCCTGCGCACGCCCATCTCCATCACCAGCTCCTACGCGGCACCCTTCGCCATGATGGGCCACCATGAGATGAACGGCTCCCTGACCAGCCCCAGTGCCTACGCCGGCCTCCACAACATCCCGCCACAGATGAGCGCAGCTGCCGCGGCCGCCGCCGCCGCCTACGGCCGGTCACCAATGGTGAGCTTTGGAGCTGTACGTAGACCTTTTGGCTCCTTTTTGGGGGGACTGGGCAAGGAGTGGGGAGCTGGTGGGGGTTGGGGAGGCACTCCTTGCACACCAGAGGGAACCTTGGGGGTCTCGTGACAGACAGCTGCCCTTGGAGGAGGGTGTTTATTAGAAACAAGTGGCCTTGGCTGAAAGGACACACGCTTAGGGGACAGCGGCCCTGGGTCCCACCCCCTGCTTGCTCGCTGGTCTCCATGTGACCTCACAGAATCCTCTGGGCCACCCCTTTCCATCTGGGAAGTGGGGCTCATCCCTGCCTCCTGGGCTCTGTGGGGAGGGAACCCCAAGATGTATCAGGCACGTTCCACTTAGCGAGGGTTTGGCAGATGGGCTGGTGGTTATACAAGAATTGTCTCTTGTTTGGGTTGACAGAGCAAGGGGGCCTTTTTCAGGAGATAATTTCTCTTTACCTCCTATACCTGGGGTGGCCTCCTCTCCACACGACAGGCCTCCTGGGACACTGGGAACGAAGTGGAGTAGGACCCGCTCTGCCTTGTGGAGCTGGGAAGCCTGGGTGAGGGTGGAGGATACTGGTTCAGAGTTGGGGGTCTGGACTGTTAGCCTGTCTCTGCCACTGTCCCAGGCAAGGCATTTGGCGCCGCCGGGCCTGTGGTGCTCCTGAAACGATGGGTCTTGCTCTGTTTGGCTGTCTCCCGGGTCAGAGGCAGTGGTGCCGAACAGGCAGGACCAGGAAGTGGAGGAGGAGGAGGCGGGGAGGGGATGGATGGCTCGACCCTCACTAAGGGCCAGCCTTGTCTTGCCTACAGGTTGGTTTTGACCCTCACCCCCCAATGCGGGCCACGGGCCTGCCTTCAAGCCTCGCCTCCATTCCTGGCGGGAAACCGTAAGCTTTGGCTATACTTGTATGCTTCTTGGGGAGGGCAGGAGAGAACACAGAACCCCCACCCCACCACCCTGTCCCCGGCCCTGGTGGTCCTCCCCTTGAGGAAGGTGTCTCCTCATCTTAAAGGCTCTCGTAGGCCAGGGTGCAGCCCTGAGAAACGGCTGCCTGGCCACACTCCTGATGGGCCCGGGGCTCTCTCTAAAAGTGGAACTGGAGGGGATTGAGAGTGTGGTCACTGGGCTCCGGGAGAGAAGGAGCACTTCAGACGCTGGTGCCTCCTAACCAAATCACATGGGGCTGCCTGGCCTTGGGGGCTCCTTTGGGTTTCTGCTGGCGCGCACAGTAGCCTGAAGCGGCCGGCAGACCACACTGGCTTACCCCCCGGCTCTGATGTGTACGCCATGGTTCTTTAGTGGGGGCTGACAGATTTCCCTCCCTAATATCACTGGATCCTAAAGGAGGGGGTGGCATTCAAGCTGGGTCCTTTCCAGGGTCAGCACGTTAGGGATCTCATAGATGGTGGGAAGGGGCATTCCAAGATACCTGTGGGGCTGGTGGCCTGACTTGGAGCAAGGATATATAAGTGAGAGCAGAAGTCAAGGTTGGAGTATTAAGCAGTCCTCAGTCTTGTGGAGCCACGCCAAGGAGGTTGGGGTCCTTAGGTTCCCTAAGTACTGGGGACGGGGCCCTGGAGGCAGGGAGGCCAGTCGCAGGGGGATGTGGGTCAAACTGAGCAGGACCTGTGGGAACCGTGAGAGGACGAGGGGCGGCAGAAGTGACGGTTCTTGCTCTTCCAGAGCATATTCTTTCCACGTGAGCGCTGATGGCCAGATGCAGCCCGTGCCCTTCCCCCACGACGCCCTGGCAGGCCCCAACATCCCAAGGCATGCTCGGCAGATCAACACTCTCAGCCACGGGGAGGTGGTGTGTGCCGTGACAATCAGCAACCCCACACGGCACGTCTACACAGGGGGCAAGGGCTGCGTGAAGATCTGGGACATCAGCCAGCCAGGCAGCAAGAGCCCCATCTCCCAGCTGGACTGCCTGGTGAGGATCCCAGGGTTGAGGGCATCTCTTCTAGCTGGCCTAGGAGAGCCCGGGCCAGGGGCAGGGCCCCGTTGAGCTGGCCTGGCTCGGCCGCATATTGGCTGGGCTACTGGTGGGGAGCTGGCCACCCTCTCCGAGCCCTGTTTTTGCCATCTGCAGGTGGGGGTGATACCGACTTCCTGGGGTTCGTGAAGAAATTTGTGGTTGTGGAGGGTGGTGAATGAGCAATGGGGCCAACCTGGCAGCTGCTGTGTGTGAGGGCAGGCTGTGAGCAGTGGTGTAGAGGGTGCCTGGTCTCATTGGACGTGGCTCTGCTGGTCCCCAGGAGGGGAGGTGGGCGGCATTCAGCGCTGCTCCTTCTCCCTCCAGAACAGGGACAACTACATCCGCTCCTGCAAGCTGCTCCCTGATGGGCGCACGCTCATCGTGGGCGGCGAGGCCAGCACGCTCACCATCTGGGACCTCGCCTCGCCCACGCCCCGCATCAAGGCCGAGCTGACATCCTCAGCTCCTGCCTGCTACGCCCTGGCCATCAGCCCCGACGCCAAAGTCTGCTTCTCCTGCTGCAGTGATGGGAACATTGCAGTGTGGGACCTGCACAACCAGACCCTGGTCAGGTGAGGCGGAAGGAGGGTGTGGGAGTGCCTTGTCCTCGGGAAGGTTGTGCTGACCACGCCTGGCAGCGTTGCTGTGACTGTGGGGTGGCCAAAGCAGTGCAGGTGAGGGGCACCCAGGTGAAGGGACAGCTTGGCCTGCCTTGTGTGAGGGGGAGCTGTGTGCCACATGCTTGGCGTGGGCAGAGGAGGGAAAGCTCCTTGGCTCGGGAGCTTGCACGGTTCAGGGAGCTGGAGCTGGAGCAGATCTGGGAGGGTGACATTCAGATGAGTGGGGACAAGCGCTGAGGAGGGTGGAGAACTGAGGAAGATGGGCGTGGAGACTGGAATAGAGGAGCAGTATCCTTGGACGCAAAGCTGCTGGGTTTGACTCCTGCCTCTGCTGTGACCTTGTGCAGTCACTTAGCCCCTGTGTCTCAGTTTTTCCTGTGGGAACGGGATCGGGAGGCACCGTCCTCAGAGTCAGGCTGCGGTGCAGAGGCTGTGGTGCCTGGCCGAGTCAGCTCTCAGGACACTTCGCCATCTTCATTAGTCATATTACCGTTTGGCTTGTTTATGGCCTCAGTCCCGCAGCTCATGCAGGGCGAGGAGAATGGGTTAAAATGCCGGCTGAGGAGGCACGGAGTATGGGGCAAAGGAGGTCCCCTGTTAGGCGCCCATCCCCCGGGCCTGCCCTGGGCTCAACCCTTGAGTGGAGTGGGCAAGGGCCCGGGCCTGGCTCAGCTGCAAGCTCACCAACAGACCCTGGATGCATGGGGCACCCCCTTCTGTTTCCTCAGTTTCCTCTCCAGCTTAGAGGCAGAGCTGGCCTGCCCCTGGGACAGCTGCCAGCTTGGCAGGCAGTGGGTCCCTGCTTACCTCTCCTCCACATTTGGCCTTCCTAGGCAGTTCCAGGGCCACACAGATGGGGCCAGCTGCATAGACATCTCCCACGACGGCACCAAGCTGTGGACCGGAGGCCTGGACAACACTGTGCGCTCCTGGGACCTGCGGGAGGGCCGGCAACTGCAGCAGCACGACTTCACCTCCCAGGTGTGTGGTCCGAGATCTCCTCCCCTCCCTGCCCCTCCCCTCTCCCAGAGCGCCTGTTCCCTTCCCTCCCGGGGTCCAAGTGGCCGGGTCAGGAGACAAAGGGGCCCCCACAAGTGTCCATAGCAAATGGACCTGAGACCAACCTGAGCCATGTGGGAGGGCTTCCTGGAGGAAGCAGCAGTGGAATAGATTCGACAGGGCCTTGGAGTTAGACGCACTTGACCTGACTGCTCACATCTGTTTCCCAGCTCCCCTCCTCTGGGGCACTGTGGCCTCAGTTTTCTCATTCGTGGGTGGGAGTAATAGGAGCTGCCTCAGAGGTCTGGCGTGAGCTCCTGAAATGGCCCCCTAAAAGCCTCAGCCATAAATAACCCTGGCTCCTAGAAAGCATTCTGTAAGGGCTAGCTATTACTATGTTTTATTGTTTTTCTCACTCATTTTAATATTTTAATCTTACATATTTAATACTTCAGTGTTGCATTTACCCACTTTTTTTCTTGAGGAAGGGCAAAAGTCACAAAGATGGAGAGAGTGACTTTGAAAGTAAAATGTCTGTGCCATCTCTGAGTTATCTGTACCACCTCTGAGTTCGAATCCTGGCTCCCCCTTACTTTCTAGAGTCAGGAACCTCTCTGAGCCTCCACTTCCTCACCTGTAAAATGGGGGTGAAAAGTGACATCCCACCCCCTGGGCTGTTGGTCTGAGGGAGGGGGCGGTGGGGAGGTCCTGAGCCCTCAGGGTCCCTGAGCAGGGCCTTTGAGGAGCCTGGAGCTCTGGAGGGCAGAGGGTGCTGAGCTCAGTCTGTACTGCCCCCTGCAGATCTTCTCGCTGGGTTACTGCCCCACCGGGGAGTGGCTGGCCGTGGGCATGGAGAGCAGCAACGTGGAGGTGCTGCACCACACCAAGCCCGACAAGTACCAGCTGCACCTGCACGAGAGCTGCGTGCTCTCCCTCAAGTTTGCCTACTGCGGTGAGCCTCAGGGACGGGGAGTTGGGCAGCCTGGCCTGCTCTCTGTACAGATGAGGGGCCCAAAGCTTCCAGAAGGAGCAGAGCCCCAAGTGAGCCGGGTCCCTAGACCGGGCCTCCTGACCCCCACCAGTGTCCCCCCTCATCTTTGTGCCTCGCGTGCAGAGACTGCCACAGGGTACCAAGCGCGCGACTGTCCTTGCTGGCCTGGGGCAAAGGAACAGGACTCCCAGCCCTGAGGGCAGTTCCTCCGGGGTGGAGCTTACTGGCTTTGACAGCCGATAGCCCTGGGCTGGAACATCTGCTCCTCCACTGACTGGCTAGGCGGCCTTGGGCACATCTCATCCTCGCTGAACCCCGTGGGTCTTGCTGTGTGGACCAGGAATAGCACGGTGCCCGCCTGTGGCTTTGGGGAGGGTTGGAGCCTGGGCACGGGCAGAGCCGTGGCAGAGCAAGGGCACCCACCGACCACAGTCTTCAGCTGGTCACCAGACTCTTGGCTTCACCATTTCCAGTCCTTCCTGCTATCTTCCAGTAGGAGAATTGAGAAGGGCCAGTCCACCTTAGTGGCTTTCAAGAGTCTTTTGAGGAAGTGTCCTTGCTGCGATTAACTGCAAATCCTACCTTTTTCCATCCTCGTCCCATGCACCCCTCCCCCTTGATTGCACGGCAAGGCATTCTCTGGGTGTTCACGTGTCTCTCATGTGTCTCGCTTACAAAATGCCTCTCACTAGCAGAGACTGGCTCTGCACTGATGATCGGTCCTCACCGCGTTTCCATGGCAGTCGGCCATGTCTGGGATGGGTCTTGCTTTCATGGCAGCAGGGCACAATCTGACGGCCTCCTTTGCCTCCCGCCTGCAGGCAAGTGGTTTGTGAGCACTGGGAAAGATAACCTTCTCAATGCCTGGAGGACACCATACGGAGCCAGCATATTCCAGGTACCGCCCACCATCCCAGAGCCCCGCTCCGTTCCGCCCGGAGTCAGGGTCTGTCCGTGGTGATGGGGGCTGGGAGAGCAGGAGGCAGAGCAACACCTGCCCCGGCCCCTCGAGGCCACCACCTGATGGAGGTCCCAGATGCGTTCTCCAGAGACAGGACTTGGCCACGTCAGTGGGACACATACCCTGCTGCTAATGGCATCCGACCCCTGAGGGCCAGGGCCTTTAAGCAGGAGCCCTTGGAGGATTCCTAGAGCAAGGAAAACGCTCCTGGCCCCAGCCCTTGTGCTGGGCGTGCGCAGGAGGCGCGCTGGCAGTTGAGCGTAACCAAGCAGCTTTTTCTCAGAGCAGTGTTACCTGATATTCAAGTCAGTTCGTATTTCATCTCAACACTTTGATGCAAGGAGAGAGGTGGGGCAGGAGAAAAAGGGTCCAGAACAAGATGGGAGAGAGGGAAGGGGCTTTTTCAGGACCTGGGGTCTCTCTTACACACACTTCTTCACTCATACACACGCACACACAATCGCTCTCTCACTCTGACAGCCAACAAATCACTTTCCGGACCCGTGCTGGAAATGTCCAGTGTCCAGAGTGTCACACACATAACTTTCGGAGTCTCTCTGGTCACACTGGATGCTTCAAAACTCTGGTGCAAATCCTTTTCTTAGCTCCCCAGGCTGAGGATCCGGCCTGCTGACTCCTGCCCCAGCTCAGAAATGTTTCCTCCTGTTTGTAGCTCCGAAGAGAAGCTCGTGCTAAAGAGTTCTGTTTGATCCTTACAATTTCCCTAAGGTCCACCTTGGACCCTGGGGATGAGCTTTTCCTCATGGAGGAGCCGTGGGGAGGTCAGCCCCAATGGGGAGGCCTCTCTGGGCTGCGTGTGCCGGCCTCGCTGTGTGTGCTCGAGGTCGCGTGTGCTCGAGGTCGCGTGTGCCCAAGGTCGGAGCCCCAGGGCGGGTAGAGGGCAGTTTAATTCCGAGAGCGTCAAAACGGTATCAACTACTGAGAAAGTGATTCCTATCTTTTTTTCTCCCCGCACCCTTCTGCCTCTTGTCTGCCTCCTCCAGTCTAAGGAATCCTCGTCTGTCTTGAGTTGTGACATTTCGGCGGATGACAAATATATTGTAACAGGCTCTGGTGACAAGAAGGCCACGGTTTATGAGGTCATCTACTAAACAAGGACTCTAACAGGGCTGTCAAACTCTGGGAGAAACAGACTCGGCTGTGACAGGGAGACCCCGGCGAGGGGCCCCGAGGATGGCGGACAGGCGCGAGCAGCCGAGCGTTCCGGGCTGCGCTCTGGCAGGCGGGGAGGGCGCGTGCCCCGTCACCGCCTGGACTCCTGGGCATGGATCGATGTGTCTCACAGACTCCGATGGATTTCTCTCCTCCTCCTCCCCCTTCACAATCCTGGCAGATGCTACAAATAGATTTATTTGGAGGCTCGTGGCTCCAGCTCCCCACAGACACCCTCATGAATCTATGTCTGTCCCTCCCTTTTCTTTTGACCTGTGCCCCTGCCCAGGGTCGGGGACACTGGAGTGGACCACGTGTTTGTGCTGGGGGAGGGGGGACCTCATTTTCCTGATTGTGCAGCGCACAAGATTTGTGAAAAATGTAAATAACAGACTCCTATCTCGGACTGATCAGTGGGGGAGGAGGCCCCTTCCCACCGGAAACGCTAGCCGTGTGTTCGCCTGCTGTATTTGTAATCCACTCGTGGTGGTGGCCTTTTTTTTTTTTTTTTTTTTTTAAACAGAAGTTCCCATCTGGGAAGGGGAGGTAGGGAGGGGGTGGAAGGGAGAAAATCTTGGGGTGGAGGAAGGGAGCTGCAGCTGGTCACCAGGCTGACCATAGGTTCCCCCTGGAGTGAGTGTGGTCCATCTCCGGGGACTTGGGGGCTTGGGTGGGACAAGTGCCAGGATCGAGCGCCATGCAGACTGCGCTTGAGACGGGGGCCAGCCTGGGCCTACAGCAACAGAAATGGTCAGGTTCCTCCTCCTGTGCGCTGCCTCTTGCCCTCCCTCCTTGCCCTCTCTCAGGTGTCTGACCCTCTCTCTCCGTCTCTCTCTCTCCTCCTGGCCTCGGGCGGTCTCTCTCTGTGGTGCACACTTGGTTATTGTGATGAGATGGAAGTCCCCAGGAACTCCATCTCCGGCCCTTCTCAATCTTCAGACACAACCTAAAAAGGACAAAAGTTAGAGGAAAGCATAGCAACTCAGCTCAGGGAGCTACCAGAGAAAAATAGCAACTGATGTGGGTGCTTTTTTCTTTTTAATTTGAATAAAAAGAATTAGAAGTGATGTCCTTTCATAAAATGCCTTCTCCCCCTTTCCTGCCTATGCCCCGTCCTCTCTCCCCAGAGAGGAAAAGTATATTAACCTGCAGGGTTGTGGGTCTGAAAGGATCACCCCCACCTGCCCCCTGGGCTGGCAGCGGGGTCCAAGGGCACGTGGGTGGGGGTGGGGCACACATCTAGCGCACTGTGGTGACTTCTTGCCACTTTCAGTCTCTCTTGAGCCCAGACAGGTTACAGGTAGAATATTGTCTTCTGCGGGTGCCACTTTTTGGTACCAAAATGTTCTGAGGTATTAGGATTTGGGTAGGGTTTTTTTCCTTTTGGTCTTTCGTTTTCTTCTTTTAAGGAAAAGCTGAAGGCCGTCGTGAGTCCTGGTGGTGGGCTCTCCGAGGATGTAGCATATGGAAGATAATTTTTATACTGCATTTTTATGGATTATTTTATAATGTGTGGTTCTGTCTAGTGAGAAGGAAGAAGGGGCCCCAGTGAAAACAGCCGTCTTCGGGGACGCAGAGGCCACCGACTGGCAAGGCGCCCTGTACCTTTCTGAGCGGGGTGGGGGGGTGTCTAGAGTCCCCCTCTCTCTGGGTCTCGGATGTTCATCTGCCACCTCTTGTTAAGGCTCCAGCCACAAGGGAGGGGGAGGGTAGAAGAAAGTTGATTCCTGAAGAAAAAAGAAAATGAAAAGTCATTGTAATGAGCTGTTTTTATATTTTTAAAAGTTACTATTTAAAGGTTGGTTTGATTGTTGTGTTTTAATTGCCTCCTCCCCCCACCCATTTTGGCAGTCCTCCCCAAGAAGAAAGCCGGGGCCACTGTCGCCCTCATGTCCTGGCTCTCGGGCGATTTCCTTTGTCATCCGTAAACATGAGCTCCTCTCATTTCAAAGCACTTTGCGTGCTGCCCCCAGCCCCTAAAAAGTCTGACTGCGTGAGAGTGAAGGGGACCCTCCCAACGCTGGCTGCACCGCCTCTGTAGTCTCGGCACCGGGGAGGGAGGGGTGGGTTTCCTCGGGGCAGACAGACAGGGCAAAGTTCCCAGAGCGGAGGGCCGCTGGTTATCACCAAAGTCTTGTACAGCTGTCAAGTGCAAAACTTTTTGGAAAAAAATGAAATGTGATGAACTTCAAGTGAAATTGCAAAACGTCTGAACGCTGGGGCCCTGAAGACCTGCGTCATTTTTTTAAGCTTAGCAAGTTTAGCTGTTGGGGGTGCCCTTGATCTCCAGGTCACAAAGGCTGTTTTTGAAGGCTACCAGAGGAGGGGTTTGCGGAAGGGGCAGGACAAGCAGTGCGGGCCTGGCCCCCAGAGAGGCAGGCTGGGCCTGGCGGGCTTCCCAGCTCCTGGATTTCTTGTACCCATTAGCAAAATATCTCCAGAACTAGGGCCTAACATGGCATCCAACTCCTTATTTTGTCACACTCGTCATAAATCAGCACAATCGCCTGCTGTTATTTTATACAAGAAGAGGAATTTAACGTTTGCAAAAAGGACAATCAGAATAAAGCGCAGTCTTTATTCTAAGCCGGCAAGGACAGCGGGACTGCATGCACAGAGGGGTCCTTTACCTGGAGAGGGGCTGTCCTCAGGCCTATAGAGGAGAGGCCGCCAGCAGGTAGAAGGCTGGCCTGAGGCTGCAGCTTAGCCGACAGCTTTGTCTTGTGCTCGTGGCATGGACTTGGGTGGAACGTCACCCCTTTGGACCACGCTTTTCTTGTTTGTCCAGGTCTGCACATTGCAGCAGAGGGCGTGAGGGCCATATGGTAGGCTCTGGCCAGGAAATTCTGTGTGTGCCCAGGACTTGCCTGGGGATTGCCCATCGGTGCCAAGATAGGGTTGGAGTTGAGGCCGTCAGGCCCCAGGGGGTGAAAATATCCCTCAGTAAACGCTCCAGTCTTGTCCCACTGGGAGTGAAGGCCAGTGTTCTTGCCATTTCTGAGAAGGAGAGGCAATCTCCGAAAGGCTGTTATGCCAAGATGTCCTCGGTACAGTCAAGGATAGAGAGAGGACCACGATCCAGTCCCAGCCCTAGAAGCTCGCAGTGGAGGGTGAGGAGACACAGTACAGCCCCTTCGTTGGACCTGTGTCAGTGATGTTGGGGACACATCCTCCAGTACCAGCTGTGAGCGCCTCCACTCCTGCCTGTTCTCACTGCCACTGTCCTTAGACCAGCTCACTAAGCCTCTCCACACTGATGCTCACACTGTGCGTGCTTGCTCCTCTCTGCCTCGTCCCCAACCCTGCTCCCTTCTAACCGCTTCCACTCAGCTTGTTAGAAATCAGAAGCCCAGCCCCCGCTCAGTCCTGTGGAAGCCCAGTCTGCATTTTAATGATCTGCAGGTGATTCCTCTGCACTTGCATGCTTGTGAGCCGCTCTTCTAGTCCACAGGGAGGGACCCACTCATGGTAAACATTCCACCTCCCATCCTTCATTCCCCGAGGCTGCCCCTGTCTCCTCTACAGGCTGACTGAAGCCTTGACACCATTTCTCTAGCATTTTTAAAAGTCACTCCCTAACTATTCTTTTTCTGCAAAAATTCAGGCTCATACCAATCATAGCATTTGCAACGTCTCACCTCACCTATTTGCTTGTCTGCCCGGCTAGACGTGTCTCCCTGGAGGGCAGCGCACAGGACTTTATGGACCCAGGGCAGTACTAGTGAATCAGTGATGAGCATTCGCTAGCTTGAGATTATCCTGTTTCTCAGGGCGAGTGGGGCATGTGGATGCTCAAAACTGAAGCCCGGACAAGTGAAATGACTTCCGAGTTCTTTCGGCTCTGTTGTGCTGCCTTTGCTCAAAGCAAGGAGATCTGTGTAAAGAAATGGGGCATGGCTGTCAGGAGCCAGCTTTCATGGTATTAGTTCATATCAGATTATATACATGTCCAGGTTGCTCCTAGCAGCAGCCGACCAGGCCACCCTTCTGGCCTCTGTCTGAGTCACTGCCCATCCCTGTTCCCCACCCCTAGGCAGCCCAACCCCAGCAGGGACAGTGACTGTCCTGACTTGTGGGGTCCATGGGAAGGTACAGAGATACAGGGAGCTGGATGCTGGCGCTGGAAGCGTCCTTAGCAAGACTGTTAAATGTGATGAACTGGCCTGGGAATATCCTGTAATGATGGAGTGTAAATTTCTTTTTCAAGAACACCGTGTTTGAAAGTGAACATTATTTATTTATTTTTTTTTTTTGAGGAAGATTAGCCCTGAGCTAACATCTACCGCTAATCCTCCTCTTTTTGCTGAGGAAGATTGGCTCTGAGCTAACATCTATGCCCATCTTCCTCTATTTTATATGTGGGATGCCTGCCACAACATGGCTTGATAAACAGTGTGTAGGTCTGTGCCCAGGATCCGAATTGGCAAACCGCGTGTCACTGAAGCGGAGCACCTGAACTTAACTGCTGCACCACTGGGCTGGCTCCGAAGATAAACGTTATTTTTTAATATAGAGTATAGCAAACAAATCTGATTAACCTTTTTTTATTTGCATGGTTAGGCATCTTGATTTTCTTATGATAATATAAAATGTACTCTGTAAAATGTACCCATGAAGCATTTTTAAACATTTTCACCAAAATTGGATCTTTCGTATTTGAAGAGACATCTAAACTCAGCCCCTGATTTTATAAATGGGACAATGAAGACCCAGAAAGCGCTAGCAGCTTACTGTGAGTCCCAGCGCCTGGCTGAGATGACCACTCACACCTCTCCCTCCCCTAAGCACCTAGCACACTCAGGGAGGGAGGACGGGAAGCCAGCCGGGAGCTGCCCCGCAGGCAGGACAGAACAATTCTGTCTGGAGGGTTAGTATCAGGGGTGAGACCTGCCCCTTCTCCAACAGGACTGGGGAGGAAATTCCTCACGGAAGGGAGATGGCCCACAACAGTCATGGAAACCAGCTTCCTGCCTAGAGAACATCCTAGAACTCCCCCACCCATCTTGCCCATGCTTCCATCCACCCATCCATCCCCCGTCACCCACCCACTCATCCACTCATCTATCTAGCCATCCTTCTGTCCACTCATTCATCCAACCAGCATTTATATGGTGAGAGTCTAGTATATGCCAGTTTTGGTTCTAGGTGCGGGGATGCAAAGATCGATAAGGCACGATGCCTGCCTCACGGACGGAGCTCTCAGCCAACTGGGAAGAACGTTACATAAACTGACAACTACCACACCATGAGACGTGAAGGCACAAATCAGATGTCGCAACACATAGCTGAGACATGAACCTGGGTGTGGAGTCAGCGAGGGATCCCTGAAAGGAGCGAGCTAAACTGAGGCCTGAAGAATAAAGTTGTGTGCCAAAGGCAGGGGGGTGAAAAGTGTTCCAGGGGGAAAAGGAACAGCATCTGCTAAGGCCTGGGGTAAGAGAGGGTGCGAACCTACCCTGAACCCCTTCCCCACCTCGTCTAGTCCTCGCTCCTCCCCTGCTCTAGCTTCAGTCCAGCTTGTTTACGTCCCCCTTCCTGCTGCCTCTCTCTGACTAGTCTCCTCCATTGCAGAAGCCAGGCTTTGATTCAGACCAGCAGGTTGGTGACACTCAGGAGAGGGGACCTGGGCGGAGGCCAGAGTTCTGGCCTGAGCCAGAAAAGGCAGGGGAATGGGCAGGAAATAGAGGGGGCGGGCTGCACTTCAGGGGCCAAGAGGATGCCTGTGCTGACCCCAGGGCTCTAGGTCCCCAACACAATTGGCATTCAAAGACCTGGGGGTCTGTGCACTGGATCGTTGGGCGTGGTCCGTCCCTCCTCTGGGAGGTACACTCACTCAAAGCTCCCCAAACCCTCACAGTTCCCTTCACTAACTGCACGTCAGTCCTCATCACTCCCCCGCTTGGAGCCCCTCACTGGCTCTCTGCACAGCACGGTGTCTAAAATCCTTAACTTGTCCCCAGGGCCAGACCCTGCTTCTCCAGAGTCACTCCTCTCCTCCTGTTGCAGTTTACACACCAGTCACACACACCTCCAACGCCCTCAAGAACAATGCTCTCCAGTTTTAGGCTTTTATGTGCTTCTCTTTCAGCCCAGAGCGCCCTGCATCCTTCTTTGAACCCCTACTTAGTCTTTATGACTCAGCTTGGGTTTCACTTCTTCCAGAAAGCCTTCCCTGACCCCCACTCCTCTTGTCTGAGTTGAACGTATCTCCTCTGTGCCCTCAGAGCATCTGCTGCCAGCTCTCTGTAGCACATACTAAGCATGGTGTATTGTGACTGTGACTCTAATGATATCCTCTCTCCTGCTGTCCCCTTGACCCTCCAAGCAGACAGTGAGCTCCGGGAGCAGGGACTGTGTCTTGTATCTCCAGTACTTAGCACATAGCAGGTGCTCAGGGAATGTTACTTGAATGAATCAGTGAGTGTGTGATGAAGATAATAGCTAATATTAACATTGTCTAATTCCATACTCATAACTGTCCTATGAGGCGAACGCTATTATTAGACTCATTTTATAGATGAGGGAACTGAAGTCCAGCTTGCCCAAGGTCACACAGCTTGTAGTGTTTGTATGACGTTGCTGGATGGATGGATGGATGGATGAATGGATGGATGGGTGGGTGGATGGGTGAATGAATAGATAAATGGATGGTGCACTGTCTGCATCATTAGGATTGGCTCAGAAGCTTGGAAAGAACTGATCCCACAGGTAGAGGAGGACATCAGTGATTTGAGATGAAGCGCATAGAAGGGAAAGTCAAGGGACAAAAGTGTCCCCTGCCCAACTTAGGCTTTCCTCACATCCATTAGGGTACCTTTGTCAATGCCAACAAGCCACAGTGTGCTCACCCTGACCCTGACTCTGAACTCCCCTCCCAGGCAGATCAGACAGGGCAGGGCTGATGGCTCAGAAGTGGGCCCTTGGGACCTCCTAGACTGCTGAGGCCAGAAGAAAGAGTGGGAAGGGGCTGTGACCTTGTCCTTCTGGATATCAAAGACAGAAGCTGCCCTGAGCAAGTGTTCACTGACAATAGGTTACAAGCCTTGAAAACAGCAGATCTGGAATTTCCAATTCTGGTGAATGAAGCAGCAGCCAGCTAATAAGGATTCCATTTAACCATGTGGACAAACATGTTGGATAAAATTAAAATAAAACAATTTTACTAGCCTCCCTTGAAAGAAAAGAGAATCCTTTAATGTTATAAATAAAAGACCTCAAAGGTAGGGTAGGGAGCTCCCAAGCTCAGAACAATAAGCAAAAACTACATAAAGCAAAAAGTGACAGAATCACAAAAAGGAGTGGGAGGTTCTAACATACCACTGACAGAAACTGGCAGATCAAGCTGAGAGAAATTTAGGAGGATGCGGAAGATAACTCACATGCTTGAGACACAGAACCCTACAGCCAACTCCTGAAGAGCACAAACTATTTTCCATCACACCTGGAAGGCTTAGTTTTACCAATCAAAAGAAGCAAATAACACATTTTACAAAATTCAACACCTATTTATGACTTTTCTTAAAGTACCAAACTAGGAATAAAAATTTCTTTAGTCTGACAGTGGACAGCTAACCAGACCAGCAGCCAGTAATAGATAAAAGTTAAGTTTTAGAAGCATTGTTTTGAAGTCAGACAAGAATACTCATTATTACTACTTCTATTCAACATAGTGCTGGAGGCTGCGGTAATGCAACGAGACACAATAAAAGAATAAATAAACAAGGTACAATGATTGAAATGAGAGAAACAAAGTTGTGATTATTGCAGGTGATATGACTATACATAGAAAATATATAAACAATTAAAACAAATAAGAGAGTTTAGTCAAGTTGCTGGATCCAAGATCAATATTCATTAATCAATAGCATTCCTATTTATAAACTAACCAATTAGAAAATGTAAAGAAATAAAATGCATTTACAATAGCAATAAAAACTACCTATGAATAAATCTAAGTAAAGCTACATAAGACCTTTATGGAGAAAAATTTAAATTCTTTTGAAGGAAATAATTTTTTTAAGAACCTGTATAGATCATAAGCTATACCATACTCATTGATAAGAAAATTCAATTTCATTAAAAAAGCTGCCTTTCTTATCAATCTATAATGCAATGTTAAACAAAATCTGAATGGGATGTTTTCTATGTTATTGATACTAAAATTTATCTGAAGAGTAAAGAACCAAGAATAGTAAGTATAATTTTGGAGAGGAACAAGAAAGGAAGACTTGTCCTCCAGATATCAAGTCTTACTGTAAAGCACACAGCAGGAAAGTGTGCTCTTGGTGCATGTAACAGACAGACCAGTGGAACAGAATAGAGTCCATAAATAGACCTCCACATAGATGAGAATCTGACAATGACCTCGGTGGAATTATGTACCAAGGAAGAAAAGCATTATTTAGCAAACAATTCTGCAACAACAGGCCATCTTTATGAGGGTAAAATGGATCTCTATCTCACACAATATGCAAAAATAAATTCTAGTGGGATCAAATTCTTCAAACTTTTAGGATAAAATGTTAGAGAACAACCTTAGCAGTCTGAGGAAAGAAAGGATTATTGAACAAGACACAGAAAGCAAAAGCTATAAAACAAAAAAATAAAAGATCAATTTGACTACATTAAAATTTAAAACACCTGTACAGCAAGAGATGCCATGCAGTTATAAAACATGAAAAAATATAAATGTAATACTTAGAACTGACAAAGAAGTGGTATCTGCAATATGTAATGAATTCTTCCAAATCAGGACATGAAAACAAACAACCCAGAAAAATGTGTAGAGGACAGAAATAGGCGATTCACAGGAAAGGAAGCATGAATAGCCAGTAAACATGTGGAAATACCCCATCTCCATAGATATCAGGCAAATGCAAATTAGAAAAAGAAATTGAAACAGAACCACTCAGTCCCATTGGATTGGCAAGTTTTTGAGTTTAATAATATGAAGCTTCCATGAGGATGGGGAATGACGGGTATGTCAAACACTGCTTGTGGGAGCATAATTGGGTCACCCTCTTTGTAGAGTGTTGACAACAGCTGGTAAAGTAGAAGCAGTGCAATCCTATGACCTGGTAATTCTACTTCCAGGTCTGTACCCTAGAGAAACTCTGACACAAGTACACAAAGAGATATATATGAGAGTTTCATTGCCCCACTGTTTGAAGTAGCAAAAATAACTGGAAATAACCCGTCCACTATTGGGGAAATGGAAAAAGAAAAATCTATGCACTTTCATATAATGAAATTGTATACAGGCACTGAAATGCATAAGCTAGATCTTTATGTATCAACTTGGGTAAATCTGAAAAACACAAAGTTGTGTGAAAAGAGCAAGTTGCAAAAGGAAATATACAATATGATACTATTTATGGCAAACATAAATCCACACGAAACTGCTAAATTTGAACATATATATACTAAAATATAACAACACGAGTGGAAAGAACACCTCACACCCCAAGATAATGGTTATCTATGGGACGGAAGGAGGGGAAATGAGGGCCAAGTAGGAGTTCAGCTACACCTATCACATTTTATTACCCTGAAAAAAACTGAAGAAAATGTTAAAATGTTCACATTTTTAAAAATTTATTTATTTGCAAGGAAAGATTCACCCAGAGCTAACATCCTTTGCCAATCTTGCTCTTCTTTTTTTCTCCCCAAACTCCCAGGACACGGGTGTATATCCTAGTTGTAAGTCGTTCTAGTTTTTCTATGTGAGCCACTGCCACAGCGTGGCAACTGACAGGTGGGTGGTGTGGTTGCACGACCAGGAAACAAACCCAGGCTGCCGAAGGGGTGAGTGCCAAACTTTAACCACCAGACCATCACGGCTGGCTCAAATGTTCACATTTTTAAAATGTGTATGGTGGCTTTAGTGGTGTCATGTTATTTTCTGTTCTTTTCTACATGTTTGAAATATTTCACAATTAAAGATTAAAGAAAGAAAGCCAGAAAGACCAGGACTTGAGAAGGAATCACCCTGACCATAGTTTCTGGTGACTAAAAGGGGAAGCTTTGGGCATGTCAGGGGACAGGACTGGGGTAGGGGTGCCCAGTAGCAGAGGAGCCAAGCTCACCACGTCATCTTAGCTATGTCACTGGACTCTCCAGTCCTATCTTCTCATCTATGGAGTGATGCTTAAAGACTGGATGAGCAATCCCTGGGTTCCCTCCAGCCTAGATATTTGTGACTATTGATTTTGTAGGTATGCAGGGGCAATTATCTCAGGCAGAGACAACATGGATTAAATTTTTAAGCTTTTCATTATGATACAAAGTAGAGAGAAGAGTATGGTGAATCTCCATGTGCCCATCATCTAGCTTCAACAGTTACCAACTCACAGCTGATCTTGTTTTATCTACACCCCACCTATTTCCACCCAGCCACCACTACTGAAGTATTATGCAGCAAATCCCAGACATCTCATCATTTAATTAGTAAATATTTCACACTATCTCCAAAAGGTAAGATCTATTTTAAAAATATAACCCAAATACCACTAACCCACCTAAAGAAAATAATTTCCAGTGTTATCAAATATCCAATCTGTAGTCAAATTTCCTCAATTGTGTCAGAATTTTAAAAAGGAAATTTGTTTGTTTGAATTAGGATCCAAATAAGGTCCATACAAAGTGACTATAATTGATATGCCTTTTAGGTTCCTCCTTCATATCTCATTCCCTCTCTCTCTCTCTCTCTCTCACACACACACACACATACACACACACATTTATTTGTTGAAGAAACACAATTATTTGTCCTTAGAGCTTCTCACAGTCTGAATTTTGCTGGTTGCTAAATGTAGTTAAATCTTGGAGCCTGATTAGATCCACGCTTGATTCTGATCAATGAAGAATACTTCATTAATCCATCAGGAAGCACATACTATCTAAATGTTTCTCCCTTTGTATGTTAGCAGTCACTGATGATCATTATCTAGATTCATAAATTCATTAGGGGCTACAAAATGTTGACATTTTAATTCTATCACTCCTTCTTCATCTATTTGCTTGAACACTGCTATAAAGAGAAACTGCCCCTCATCAACCATTTGGTTAGCTTAAAGTATAGTTTAAATGCAGGCTAAATGCTTCACTCATTTGCTTTACTTACAGTTTTGAAAGTAATATGTTAGTTTCTAACATATCATTATGAACTTGTGGATTTAAACATATTTGATACGTTTCAGTCAAGTGTAGTAATCCTTATTGCTTCTCAAATCATCCTGTTTTAGGAAGCCTCCTGAAGATGCCTCCTCAGTCTTTTTGATGTGACTCTGGTCACCTTTGATGGCTTCGTTGCTTTCTGGTATAAGACAACATTCCTGGCTCATCGTGTACATTTTCTGCCCTAGATCTAGAGTTGACGATTTCTCCAAGGAGCCCTAGTTCCTTTTAGTGGGAAGTGGCGTTTAGAGACCATAATCTGGGGGCCGGGGTGCTTGACGTTAATGGATTGGTCATTGTTTTTAGATCCCTTCAGTAGCAGAGCTAAGAAATGTGTGTGGGGGGGTGCATTTACATATTTGTTAAAGATAAAATTCATCATGAAATCCAGTTATAATTCAAATTCAGGGTTGCAGATTTTTACTTAACTTCATTGATTTTCTATCTGAATTTCATTTCAAAGCAGATTAAATTCTGAGTGGTTTACATCTAAGTGAAAATGAAGTTCAAATCCTTCCCTCGTTTTATCCATTGGCCACTTGCCTCATTCTCCAACTGGACTCCAAACATCCTGAAGGCAGAGATCAAGTTTGGTTCACTCTGCATTCCAGGTTCCCAACAGAGTAGCTGTCGCAGGATAGGTGCTTAATAAATCGTTATTGACCGCCTGAAAGAATGATGCTGTCCGTGAAAAGTTTCCCCCTCCTTAAATAGAGAAGTAGAGTGAATGAAATCTGAAAATTCAGAATTTGAAGCCAAGCCTGTCCACCCATCCACCCACTCATTAATTCAGTACTCTGTATAGACAGAGCAAACCCAGTGTCAGAGGCCAGGGACATGGGATATAAAGAAGAATAGTCAGTGCCCCTAAGCAATGCACTCATTAGTGGGGAAAACAACTCGAGCAATTAGAACAACTATGAAATGGTGTTGTTAATAAATAGTGGCCTGGGCAGCATGCTGCGGGGCTCCTGAGGAGGGGGATCAGGCAACTCTTAGAAGGTAAGAAGGGGAGGTCTCCATGAAGGCTCTGCAGAGGAGATCCCGTGTGTCCTGGGTGTTTAAGGATGCACAAGAGTTGTAGGTTGAGAGAAGGAAAGGCGTCTCAGACGCACTGGTCCCTGAGTCGCCCGCCCCTCTGTAGTGCTGAGCGGGTTTGCTCCCGGATGGCTGAAGGTTTTGCAGATGCCTGTGCTGGGGCTGGGGGCGACTGCTTGGAGGACCCCTAGTGTCTCCCTCGAGGAGGCCTCAGGAGAGCAGGCAGGCAGAGGGAGGAAGGAGTGGGGGAGGGAGGGAGCCCACAGGAGCTCTGCAGAGAGGCTGCCCCTGGGTCCAGAGCATCATTCAGAAACTGCCAACTGCTGTGTGTGCACTATGGAGACGGGCTTGTTTGTCAACGAAAGTCATTTGCATTCGAGCTTGTTTGGGGACACACTCCCTAGTCCCTAGGAAGCCCCAAACACAGATGTTCCCCAAGATTCTACAATTGACTCACCATCACCTTTTCATCAGGGTGAGGCACCCTCCTCTCGCCCTGCTGGCCCAGTTCCAGGAGCCACAGCTGTCAGGTCTGACTCCTGTCCCCCAACAGGAGCAGAACTACCCCTGCCACGCGGCAGCCCCTGGACCCAAGCATCAAAGAATTGCAGCCATTTGTAAACGACCATCCAGGGATTTTTGCCCTGGTTTACTAAAATCCACCAGCCTATGAGTTACTCACTAATTTTACTTTAAATAAATTCACTCTTTAAGCCTAAATATTAGTGTTTAAAAAGGAAACTTTACATCATTATCCTAAATGGATATCACTCACCTTAGGAAAGTCTCCAGAACAGTAAATGCAATGAAAACAAGTCTAACCACTGTGCCTCCCAGTCCTTCTCACTCCCTCCTGGTTAAGGGAAGGGAGACAGCAGTGTTTGCGGGTGTTGAGCACCCGTCAGCATCCAAGTGAAGCTTGCTCCTTGACCCAATCAGAACGCTGGACTGGGGCTGGGACTGGAAAGGGAGTGACTTTCCCACTCTGCGGGTCAAGCATTTTCAATGCCTCTTCATCTTACTTAAAAAACCCTTCCCCATACCACACTTTGGGAAGCCAGATTGAGTCCAATGCCCCCATTACAGATGGGGAAACTGAGGCCCAGAGAGCATAATGACTTGGAAGTTCCAAGGAGGCAGGACCACTGTCAGCCTTGGTCCCTCTGTGTCCCTGGCTCCCTTTGCAGAATGAACGAATGAATAACCTCGCACAGTCCTGAGTCAAGACTGAAACTAAAGCCCAGGTTTCTTGAGCGTTTTTTGCATCACAGACTTCCCGGCCGCCAACGCCTCTCCTCAGCTTCCTCTTTCGGTTCTTCTCGGGGAATTCCAGGGACTGCGCATCTCTGGCAGCGTGGGGTGACCCTGCCTGGACCTCGCTCTTGTACCGCCTCTCCAACTGTCCCTGCCCCGTCTGACCTGCCTGGGAGCCAGAGGCGGGGAGCACACAGGGGGCTTGTTGTGCACGGACTGAGGGGCACCGATGGATGTGGGAGAGGCCTGTGCTAGGCAGGTGGCCCTGTCCCTCCTCCTTCCCTCCCTTGCTCTTCATTCTTAGGATGCTGATCTCTGCTCCCCGCGCCCCCCCCCCCAACCCCGGGGCTTGGTTCTGTGCTCTCCTGAGCCCATCCTCAGGAGGCAGCCATTTTGTCACCTCCTTTCTGGGCCACCCACCCACCCACAGACATGCAGCATCCATGCAGTCAGCCCCGAGACTTCAGAGATGCTCAAGACCCAGCCCTTGCCGCCACGTTGCTGCCAGATGGAGATGAGGAACAGATGAGTCCCCAGATGATCCCAATATTCCAGGGCACTAGCACAGGGGTGTGGGAGCACAGAGGAAGGACGCCCACCAGGCCTCACGGTCAAGATGGCTTCCTGGAGGCAGGCATGTCCAGGTTAGGTTTTGAAGGACAACTGGGATAAGAAAGCCCAAAGGAGGAAGGGCAGTGTTTCAGTCTGTGGAATAGCATGTGCAAAGGCCCTGGAGTGAAGATGAGAGACGAGGGTCGAGGCAGAATCCCTGAGGGGTCAGATGTGTCCTAAGAGAACCAAGGAGCCACTGACAGTTTAGCGAAGCCGACTTGTGTGGGATTTTGGGATTAAAAAACTCTAACTGTGGCCTTGGGCAGGGCTGTGGGGAGGTGTGGGTGTCAGATAGCGAGCAGCATGGACTCTACCATGGTAACCGTGGCCTCAGAGTCTGGCACAGCCAGAAAAATGTGCTGGGTGAATGAGTGCCAGAACAGCTAGGGGAAGAGGGTCCTAAGCCCCTCCTTCACCTCCCACATGCCACCCTTCCTCCACCCACCACCAGTCAACAGGGGCCCAGAAGTGAGACTCTTCCAGACCGGGGACCGCCACATCTGCTAGTGTCCTGTTTCCCGTGGCTGACAAGCTGGAGGCCCACTGTTCTGGTGGGATTAGTGTCATCGCTGCCTCTTGAAAGCCATCTCCGTCCTCCCCATCCCTCCGCCTCATGGTGACGCAGACCCCAGCTGTGGCCTTCTGCCTCCCTCTCTTCTCTCTAGTCCCTCTTGGTTGCCCTGAGCAGAGGCCGCCATGTCTGGGTCTGCTGTCTGTTCATGGATGGCCATCTCCCCCACCCCCAATACGCACTTTCCCAGCAGCCCTGCCCTGTGCCTAGTGTCCTCTGCATTGCTCCCATGGGCCCTCCTGTCACCACCCTTGACTCATTCTGGGGCCCCCAGGGTCTCAGGCCTCAGCCTGCCCCTCCCATCTCCCTGCAGTCCAGGCTGGCCCCCAACTTCCCAGCCTCCCTCTCTGCACATCCCCGGGGAAAGCTAGAGAAGATGCTCTTTTAGGCTCTGCCCCAAGCTTACTGTAGGTGATCCCTGGTGCATCTGTGCCTCAGTTTCTGCATCTGGCACATGGGGACAAAAAACAGATCTCAAAATCCCACCCCCTGCCACTGGGGGCACAACCCCAGAACAGCCAGCTCCATCGCCTTCCTGCCCCCATCCCAGATGTTGGGTTTCTGGGCAGCAAGCATGTCTGCAGGGAGGGGTACAGGGGCGCTTCCCGAGTGCGCCATGCTCCCGGTGGTCCGGCCCGTCTGAGCAGCTCTCCGCGGCGTGGTCCCCCGGGTAGTGCGGGGCGGCCCTCGCCCCTCGGCGGCCCCGCGCTGAGCAGATGGCAGGGGAGGCAAGCGGCCGCGTCAGCTGCTGTTATCTCTGGCTGACGACACGGAGTGTAAATTTTGTTGGCGACACTCCCTCCTGCCTCTGCATGCCACCAGCTTTAATCACTGTAATTGAGTCATAATGAATGATTGTGTGTTCGCATTGTCTGAGCCAGACGCAGGCAGAGCGAGCAGGCGCACTGGGCCCGCCCCGCCGGGGTAGGGGGTCCTCACGGCCTGGGAGGGGGCATCGACCCCCGCCGGGCCTGGGGCTCCTGGGCAGACTCTGCCACCGACCTGGTCCTGGTTCCCTTCCCCCGGCACGGAGGTGGCCATGCACCACAGCGGGCGGCCGGTTTATTTTTCACTTTATTGTCATTTTCAAATGACAATGAATTCAGGAACATTGTGGAATATTTGGAAAACTCAGATAAGCGAAAAGAAAAGGAAGAGAAGAAAAGGAACTGGAGTCGCTGAAATCCGGCCCCTCGGTGATAACCAACCCGCCTCTACTCCCGCTAACATTTTGGCGAATCTTCTTTCAGACTTTTCACCAGGCAAATAGTTACAGCTACTGCCACCCGCCGCCCATCCCCGTGCGTGGGAGTCCGCGCTAATGCGTTGTTCCGAGCATCGCCTCACTTACCCCTACAAGCGGTTCCATGAGGCGGTGCCTAATTACCCCAGTGCACAGAGGAGGAAACTGAGGCCCAGCGCGCTTAAAGAACCTCCCAAGCGCAAACAGCTAAGGGGGCTGCCCTGTTTCAAACCAAGTTGTGTCTGAGTCTGTTGGCCCCCTGTTAAGTATGCAAATAAAATGAATAGATTTTAAACATCCCTCTCTCTACACTGTCCCCAGCCCCCTGGTGCCCAAGAGAAATGCAAACCTGGCTGCAGAATTTTAAAGTTCTTTCTTCTTCCCATGGGAGAGTCTTCCTCCAGGGAAAGCCAGTGCTGGGACCAGGCCTCTTCGGGGAAAGCAGGGCCCCGCCCCTGTGGGGGTCTCTTGGGACCACGGCCCTCCCTGGTTCCCATGGCCCTGTGGGCTGCTGCCCCTTCTAAGTCGGAGGCCCCAGGTGAGCGGCTGCCCCATGTGTAAGCGAAGGGTGCCGGAGACTTCTGGGAGGGTCCTCCTGGTTCTGGTGGCCTCAGGGTCCCTCCCAGCAGCGTGAGTGGGCAGTTGGTGTGGCCCTGGCCCCTGCTGGCTCTCAGCTGATGCAGGTGGACCTCCCTGAACCAGGGCAGAGGGAGGTGCTGGTCACCCCTGCCTAGAGACAGCGTGGCCTCCGACCCACCGTCCCCTCGCGGGGTCTGGGTGGAGCACGGTTTGTGAGTCTCCCGTCTGAGGCTGCCCTCAGGGAAAATCACAGCCATCGCTCCTCTTGGAGTATTTCTCGGGAAGGCATCTCAAGTGCCCTTTAGAGAACCACTTCTCAGAGAAAACAATGATTACTTTCGTGAAGTGTTCTCCGTAAACGACATTCCCCAGGTTTTAGGTTTTCCACACCTTTAACCTTCTCTTTTGACGATGGTTCCGGTTTCTAGGATCAAACAGCCCTTCTCCCGGTGGCTGGTGAGCCCAGAGGACCCCGGGTACCAGTCTCCATGTTTCCGGATGCTCTGTGAGCACCGGGATGCTAGCACAGAGAGCATACCAGGTCCTTTTGCTGTCTTGTCAAATCCTCCCACAACCCCAGTACCAGCTCCATTTTACAGGAGAGGAATCTGAAGTATAGAGAGGTTGAGTAATTTGCCTGGGGCTGCACAGCTGGGTGCTGTGCACTGTGATAGGCATTAGAGGATGAGTGGCACACACAGCCCCTGACCTCCAGAAATAGCCACAGGCCCAGATCCTTGACACACCTCAGGGCTCCCACTGACAGCTGCTCTCCCCAGGCATCACACCTGCACACACATGTGCACACCCACAACAACACTGTTCCCTGAAGCTTGACGGCCTCCCTCTCCATGCCCACTGCCGGATGCTGGGCTTGTCCATCTGGACCTCGCTGGCAAGGCCTTGGGGCCGAAGGGGAGGGCTTCTGCCTCTCCTAGGAAGACGATGTGGATCCCGGAGACATGGGGCTCTTGGAGACTAAGACGTGCCCACAACACAGGCCACTGCTAGGAGGCACTGATGCTCACTCAGAGGATGTCGTGAAGCGGCTTCGAAGGGGGCCTGTACAGACCCCGCTGTGAGAGTGCTGGCCCAGGCCCCCTTCCCTCCCAGCCTGGGGCCTGCCCTCTGGAGGCTCTGCCGCTTTCTCCGGGCTTGGGGAGAGGTTCTGCTCTGTGGGGGCCTAGCCTGTCTTCCCTCAGTCCCTGCCCCCGCAACCCAGCCTGCTGGCTCCCCAGCCTCTGTGGCTCCTGCTGGAAGGTGCCAGGAAAAGATACTCCCAGCACGGGCCCGGGATGCAGAGAGGAGGCGGCCATGCCCGCATGTTCGTGGGGACCCCTGATCGGGGTGAGCGGGTAGTCTATGCCCCCTCTAGTTCTCCTGCCAGCCTGGTCCTCAAACCCTCCCAGAGGGCTGAGGAAAAGCCAGCCTCTAGAAGGTGCTCTTATATCTGAGGATGCCCTGCGGGGAGAGAGGTGGGCGGGGGTGGCTGGGGTGGGGCCCTTTCTGCATTTCTTCTCTCCCCTTTAGGCACCGCACTTTCCCCCAGGGATGCGGGCTTTTGACTGGACCTGGGGCATCCTAACTGCTTGTGATGTAGCTATGTGGTTGCTGGTCTAGAGTCTTTGAGCCCCCTTAAGTTTTCCCCAGATGGAGATGCAGTGGCACTGGGGTTGGGCTGCTGCCCACAGCTTTTCCCTGGTGGCTCAGGTGGCAGTACAGTGGGCAGAGCGCTGGGCCCAGAGCCCAAGCCCTGGATCTGCCCCCAATATGCTGGTGACATTAGAGGAGTCAATCTCTCTGGTCCTCCGTTTCCTCGTCTGTGAAATGGATCTAAACAGACCTGCCTCCCTGGGATATGAGGTTTGAGAAGAGATTATGTAAAAACGTGTTTTGTGAACAGCCAGTGTGAGGACAGGCTGTTGCTATGCCCAGGGGTGCGGTCACCCCAAGCTGCCCTCAGCCACCTGTGGGAGTTGGTGAGGTTGGTCTTCCCGGCCTGGGCTCGCCCCTCCCTTTGTGCTTCATCCTGACTTTCCGCCCTGTGCCTCCCTCCCATCCAGGGCCGTGGCGCTGGGTAGCTGCCTTTTGTAAGAGAGGACGCTCAGCTGGAAACCTCTTCCTTTAAAAAGAGCTGCCTAGGGGGGCCAAGCTAGCTCCAGGGCGCTTCGCAGTGGGGGTCCAGGCACCGTGGTTTCTGCAGGGGGGAGATATTTTTGAAGGAAGCTAGAGATTCCTGTTTAAGAGTGCCTCAAGTGGCACATGGTAAGTGGCCTCTGTCCGTCGGTGTTTCAGGAAACGTGATGCTCACAGCAGCAGCCTGACCGCAGACCGCCTGCCTGGCTTTCACGGAATCATCAGCTGGTGGAGCGCAGAGGCATCTCTGTGAGTCCCTTGACTTCTGCCAAGTGGCTACCCTGGGGGTGGCTGCCACGCCCCGTCTTACAGACGCAAAGCTGGGACACCGAGTAGTGTCCAAGGTCACAGAGCAGTGTGCGGCTGCTGCTTCCTCTGAGGGCTTCTGGGGAAGCCCCTTCGCCTGGCCTTGCCAGATGCCCTTGGCCCCGCTGTGCTCAGCTCGGCTGCTGGGCCGCCGTGGGTTCAGCCGGCCGACCCCACTGTGCAGGCCCAGGCTCAGGAAGCAGCCACAACAGCTGGTGTCCCACGTGGCCTCTGCCTGCCTGCTTGGTGCCACCGACAGCATCACTCAGGGGGACGGGGAGGCAAAGTCACCGCGATGGTGACCCTTTATGAGAAACTGATGTGCCAAGGGAAGTGGGCGTGGGGCTGGGGAAAAGTGGTCCGGAAGCTTCAGAAGGGGAGGTGAACAGGGCCCTGGTTGACAAGGGCCCCTGGCCTCAGGAAGGCAGAATGCAGAGCCGGCCCAAGAAAGACTCCGCCCTGGGCACCAGAGACGGTCCAGAGCTCCCAAAATGAAGTGCAGGAGGCTCCACAGCCAGAGACTTGGCTCCTCAGGGGCCCAGCAGGGGCTCCCATCTGAACCGAAGGCTTGGCAGGCAGGCGAACGCCAGGGCAGGGGGAGCCCAGGTGAGCAGGCAGGTGGTGGTCAGGGGCTTGCTTCCAGCCTGTTTGGAGGAAGGAGAGCCCAGAAAGCATGGCCCTCTGCTTTGGCAGGTGGTTAGCCGGAGGCCTGGCATTCTGCCTGCAGTCTCCACCTGGAACGGGCATCCCAGACAGGGCAGGGCAGGGGGAAGCCACAACGCTCAGGCACAGCAGCCTCCAGACCTGGCTTTGGGCCTCAGCTCTTCTGTTTACTAACTTCCCCCACTATGGGCAGTGGAGTGGAGTGTTATGAACACGGACTCCACAGCCAGCCTGCCCAGGTTCAAATGGCAGCTTTGCCAATGACCACCCAGGGACCTCGTGTAAGATGCTTAGCCTCTCTGTGCCTCAGTTTCCTCCTCTGTAAAACGGGGGTCAGAATAGTATTCATCTCTGGAGTTGTTGTGAGGACCAAGTTAGTCAAAATATGGAAAGTGCTTAGAACAGTTCCTAGCTCCTAGTAACTAATCAATTAATATTAATTATTATTACTTTAGTGGCTCAACTTCCCAAATGTAAAAGAGGACAATGGGCTTGTTTGGAGGATTCCTAACACTGACGCTTAACTTTGTGATGACCTGTGCTACACACATCACGCCTGTTAGAGAAGCCTTTACTATCACAGTTGAATGCAGCCTCTGAACCTGACTGCCTATGCCCAGTCTGGTTCTATCACCTATTAGCTGTGTGACCTTGGATGAGTTACTTAACCTCTCTGTGCTTCAGCTTCCTCACCTGTAGAACAGAGATAGGTAAATCATAACATTTGTCTCATAGGGTTACTGGGAAGATTAAATGAATTAACGCATATAAAGCACTTAGCTGACTGTCTGGTATATATTAAGTGCTCAGTAAATGATGACGGAGGAGAAAACATGGAGGTGGCTGCTTTATCTGAGTCCCAGTCTCCAGTCCTCCAAGCAGCCTCTGCAGGGCCCTGAAGGACCTCCCGGCCATGAGTCAAGAGCCCTGAGTCCTTCAGGGATTGGGAACAACAGCCTCCCTCTGTCATGGTTCCCTCCTGCATGATAGAGTCCCATTCTCTCTCCAGCCACCAGAAGCCAGATGGTCAGTTTTCAGAGTGAGCAGGGACCTTCTTGGAGGCAGGGCCCGTGACTCATTCACCTTGTGCTCCCAGTGCCCCATGCAGGGTCATAGGACCCAGCTGGGCGGGAGGGGAAGGCGAGGAGTGCCGAGCCCCCACGGGGGACTCCCCCTAGCTGGGGATTTTCCGCATCAGCTTGACTTCTGCTCGCAGCCCTGCAAGGGCGGCAGCTCATGCCTGCCTTCCGGACGCGGCCCAGAGAGGCCGGCGGTCTGCAGGTTCTGCCCTTCCCGGCCCTGGCTGGCCCTCTCAGCAGCCGGTGCTCCAGGACAGGCTGGCGGAGCTGTGGTGAAGTGAGAAGGGCGGCCGGCTGGAGGCAGGAGGCTGAAGATCTCAGGTGGGGGCGCTCAGGGGGCACCAGGGCCTGGGGGACCCCTACCCCACACCCTAGAGCTCCCCTTCTGAGGCAGAGGCCTGCTCCGTGGGCCCCACCCTGCATCCCCCAGTGTGACTGTCCCCACACCCTGGCTCGCTCACCGGCAGTCTCTGTGTCCTATTGGAGGATAATAAATTTTAGGTCCTTAGAATTCCTTGATGATTCAGATTCGCTATTCCATCAGCCATTCTCTTCATATTTTCTTATATTTTATCCATTTACTCATAGATACATACTTTAGGATCTAACAATGAGGTGAATTAGCAACATCAATTTAAAAAATTATTTGACTTTTTAAAAAGTAATGAATGATAGCAGAGAGGGAGACTGGCTAACGCTGAAATTGGGATGTGGGGTGGAGGCGAGGGCCGCTGGCGGGACCGGAAGAACCCTGGTGGGTCCTGCCTGCCAGTCTCAGAATCCTGGCCACGGCGGGCCGGCTCCTGGGCTCCTTCCCGGCGCCACTCAGCGAGCACAGCAGGGTCACTTTCCAGCTGTGGCTTCCAGCCTGGAGACAGCAAGGGGCACCTGCCCGAGCGGAAATCTTGGGTGAGAAATTGGGCACCTGTGGGCTGGGCCTCACAGTCTAGGTGAAGCTTCTTCGCTGTTCAGAACGAAGGACCCTGGAGGAGACCCGCCCAGCATGGGGGAGAGTGGGGGACTGGAGGGAGACAAAGCCCTTCCCAGAGATGCCTCCTCTTTCCCCTGCACATCCACACAGGGGAGAAACGTTTTAAGTAAAAACTTCCAGATGTGCAGAATTCTTACATTTTACGACGCACGTTGACTCCTATTGCTTATTTGACCCATGTGACTCTGTGGTGGAACATCTCTCACTTTGACAGTGGGGGAAGCTGGGGCTCAGAGAGGGCAAGCAATACATTCCAGGCCACACAGCTGGGCAGGAGAAGCCAGAGGACTCCATCCAGGTCTTGCTCTTGCCCCTCTAGCCAGCTGGGTCCTGGGGCCAAGCTCTTGTCCAGGTCCTCAGCCTTGGCTGGCACACAGCTGTATAGGAAGAGTTTTCTAGCAGCTTCTGCCAGTCCCTTCCCTAATGGAGAAGGAGGGCTTAGTCTATAAGCCAGGGAAACAGAAGTCCTGGCCCCAGAAGCTCTAGGTTGAAGAGCGCCAGCAGCCGAAGGGGAGCCTGGTTCCCTGCAGGATGTCGTCGGCTCCTGCCCTGGGGCCCCTGGTGCTTACAGATTCAGGCTGCCTCGGAGCCCTCACCCTGTCCACGAAGCCCTGGGAGACCTGGACTCCGGCTTCCTCTCCTCTCATTTCCCCTCTCTTCTCGGCTCACTCGGCTCTGCCTCGCCTGCTTCCTGGAGCACCAAGCCTGTTCCCCTCCTCTGAGCTTCGTGCCCTCTGCTCGCCCGGCCTGGCACTGCCCTTCCCAGGTGCCCCTCGGCTCGGCTCGCCCCTGGCAGCCCTCCTGCTGCCCTCTGGGTCCCTTTTGGCCCTCCCTGCACGACTGCCCTCCCTCCCCCCACCCCCCCCCCCCCCCCCCCAGGGCTTTGCGCTGCTTCTTCCTTCACGTCGAGGGACAGGACAGTTAGCCGTTAGCTGGTGTTGGCTGTCTGCCTGCGGGCGCTTGGGGGCAGGAGCTTGGCCTCGTCCTCTGCGTCCCCGGGGCCTGGACCAGGGCCTGGGACGGGGGGGCGGGGGGGGGGGGGCGCAGCTGAGAATAACTTACGGCCAATTCCCCTTGAGGTGTCAGCTGCGCCATTTCTTCCGGGAGAGTTTGGTGGGGGCCCAGGCAGGCAGCGGGAATGACCAAGCGGTGATGGTAGGATTCTGTCTGCAGGGGTGGCGGTCCTGTCCGGGCAGCCTTCGCGTCTCAGCCATGCGGACACAGCTCAGCCACCCTACCAACTAAGTGCCGCTCCCTCCCTCCCTCCTGTCCCCGCTGCTGCAGTGTCCCTGGTCGGGCTCTCAGCCCAGGCCACCCCACAGCCCAGCGGGCCTACCCTCCATCTGCAATCCATGCAGCCGGAGCTTGCCACTTAAGGCCCTGACCCCGCTACCTTGTTTCTAGGACGGTGGTTCTTAAATGCCCACCCACAACCTGGCTTTGGAGTCAGTCCTGAGCTCAAATCCTGCTCCCTCAGTACTAGCTGGGTGGCCTTAGGCAAGTTCCTGAACCTCTCTGAGCCTCATCCACCGGCTGTCAGATGCAGGAGAGCTAGCACCCCTTCTCGGGCTGTGCTGAGTGCTATTACCCTTGTCTTTGCTATCTGCAAAATGGGGGTAAAGACTCATACCCTGCATGATTCTTTGAGGAGTTCATGAGCTAGAGTATTTGAAATGCCAGGCATGGGGCCTGGCACAAGGTGGGTGTTCAGACGACATTACCTTTGGCTCTTTCCCAGAACTGTTGGCTATAAACCCACTCAGTGCAGCGAGGGGGGGGGGGGCGGCGGGGAGGGGCGGGGATGAGGGGCAGAGTGTCATTTATTAACGCAGATGCTTTGAAACCAGCTCTGAGAATCCGTCCCACGTGCCAGCCAAAGCAGGTCAGGCCATCTGCAGAGGACAGACTATCCCAAACCTGATTCCCTGCCCTACCCCCACCAACTCCCCTTCCTAGCCCCAGGCTGCCTGCTAGCCCTCTGCTGGCGCCTCGTGGGCATCCGGGATAACGAGCAGACTCCACCTGACCGCGTCTGCGAGCCTCCCAAGCATCCGTGGGCTTCCTCCGCCTCCTTGGCTAACAGGTCTCAGCGCCGGGAGGGGAGAGGCCAGGATGGGTGAGCTGCAGCCCTGGGTCCTGGGCTCAGGAGCACGGGGGCTTCCTTGGGGCGGGGGTAGGTCTCGTCCAGTGCCAGGAGGGCATTTGAGGCCCAGGATAACTGACACCGTGTGGAGGCGGCACCGACGTCGCCCTGGCTGATGCAGGGGCTCCCTGCGGCCAGCCTGGCTGCCCACCCTGCAGGTATGTGCGGAGGGCGGCTGGAGCGTTCCCCATCTGCCCCTGGCTCAGCTTGCTTGTCTGCAGGTCTGTGCCTGGTGTGTCTGTAGCTTCTGAGTGTGTTGATGTGGGCCTGGCTGTGTAACGTCTCTGGGTGTAGGTTTGGGCCTTGCATGTCTGAGTGTGCGCCTCTGTGTGCGCGTGCACACACGCCTGGATGGTGCCCATGAGTGTCTACTCTGCAGGGGGCTTTCTTTCATGTCTGTGACTCTAAATCAACACCACCAAACCCACTCCCCACCTCCCCGCCTCGGCGGCTTTACCCACCCTGGAGGAGCGCCGACAGTCGGGGCGGGGGAGCCCGGGAGGCGGAGGGCAGGGCTTCCCTCTCCGAGGGGACTTCCAGGGGGAGGAAGGCGGCGGAGGAATTGTCCTGGAGATGGCTGGCTGGGGGCCAACTCGTCTTGTAAAAAGATCCCAGTGCCTGTGGAGCCAAGATGAAACAATTCCTTGGAATTAACCAAGCTAATTTTGACGAGCAAACATTTTGCTACAATGAAAGTTTTTATTGTAGCACATAAAAGTCAAAACAACACCCAGTCCCCTTGGGGGAGACAGGCGGGCGGGCAGAAGAAAAACAGCGCGCACACAAGCTGGAACTAATCATTGTGAAATCAAAAGTGCTCGCGCTGCCAAATTAAATGTGACTAAAAATACCCGTGGAGAGGAGCCGCTTAAGGGCAGCCCCCAGAAGCCGTGGATTCCTTGGCTGACTTAAGGAATTCAAAACCCCAACCTCTCCAAGCACAAGCCATTATGTTCCAGGGAAGAGTAAGGCCAGAGAGAAAGGGCATCGCCAGCTTCTAGAACATTCCTCAGGCCTGGGTCAAGGTGGAGTCACTTGGCAGGACCAGGGAAGAAAGCTGCCATTTCTGTGGGGCCTGGCGGCTCTCTGAGGCGGTTCCTGGTTGTCCGTTATGCCCTCACCTTTGGGGCTACCTCTGTCCCTTCGTTCATGTTGGGCTGCCCTCCGGGAATCCCCTCTCCCACTCACCCCTGCCCATAGTTCCAGCAGGATCAGGTCCCAATTCGTCCAGGCAATTTCTGTTGATGACTGTTTGATGTCATGGGTTCACATGACTACCGCCCTTCTCAGTGTGCCCCATAACAAATACCCCAGATTTTGGCGGGAGCAGCTCCCTTTGGCAGACAAAGATTTGTGTTGAGTACTGGTTGATGAACCCAGCCCAAGGGAGCTGTCCTTACATGGCATGTGGTTAGCGCTGAATGAGTCCTGTCAAACCAGCAAGCGTTTCCTCAGCTCCTACTTGGCACTCAGAGCTGTGCTGGGCACTTGGGGCACTTGGAAGAGCCAGATGGGGTCGAACAGAAGAAGGGTTGTTTCTGGTGTGTCGTTCACTGCTGCTTCTGGGGTGACCCTCCTGGACCCTCAGACAGCACGAGCCCTTAAAGGGCGGGGCTGGTTTCATCCTGCAGAGGCCCCATCCCATCATCTCTGTTGTTTCCACTTCAAGGCACATCATCCACCTGACAGGACATTTCAACATGGGTGCTCAGTGCATGTTTGGAAATGGGGTGATTTAGAGACAGCCCTGGGAGAGCAGTGGAAATCCCCTTTTTCTCTGATGTCCTTCAGCGGAGCCCAGCTCTCTGAGGGCAGGACTGTGTGGTGGTTTGGTGCACAGGTGTGGAAGTCAGATGGACCTGAGTGTGAATATTCTTTCCTTGCTAGGGGTAGGTATACAAAGTGGTCAAATTCAGTGCCCTCTTTGAACCTCAGCTTGTTTATACATAAAGCAGATGTCAGAGGATCTACTTCATAAAATAGATCCTGCTATTATTATCATCTCTTTTATCAGGATGATCTTAGCTGCAAGTAACGAAATACCAGATCAGGGCCTTACTGATACATATGTGCACCATCTTACTTGACAAGATGGTTCCCGGGGAGGTGCAGCAACTTAACAGCGTCAGTGAAGGTCCAGGTTCTCTCTATCCTCCTGCTCCACCATCCTCAGCAGATGTTGCTTCATGGTCACAAGACAGTTGCCATGGTTCCAGGCATCATATCTTCACCCAAGAGCATTGTCAGCAGGAAGGAAGGCGGAGAGCCAAAGGGTTCTTTTCTCACATGCCTCTCTATTCAAGGAGGGAAAATTTCTCCAGAGGTTCCCAGTGGACTTTCCCTCCCCTTGTGTTGGTTGGAACTGGGTCATTTGGCCACCGCCTGGCTAATCACTGGCAAAGAGGAAAAGGATTACTATGACAGATTTAGACCAATCACATTTCATCACTTGGGGCCGGGCATGTCAATATCTGAACACAAATCTGAATGAATATTGAGCAAGCAACCAGCAGTATGTGACACGTAGGTGTGCCTGGCACCAGGATAGGCACAGCAGGAACACAGCCACAACTGGATGCCGAACCCTGTGTTGGGCCAGGTCTGAGGAGAGGAGGAGGCGGTACTGCCCATGTCTCATCAGAACCTGGACCTCAAAGCGTCAAAGGTCAAGCTGAGTGCTTTTAGAAGGGCAGAGAAGTCTCAGGTGCCCCCCCCACCCCGCGCCCCCCAGCATCAAAGTCCCCCATCCCACTGAGAACACATGGCACAAGGCTTTGCAGCAAAGAGCCTGCAGAAGGGGGCTGGAGTCCCGGCAGGGCCTCAGACCTGCTGTGCGGCCCTGGGCAGGTGACTTGGCTTCTCTGGGTCTTGGGGCCCTCCTCTAAAGGGAACGATGCTTGCTCTGTGGATGCCATGCAACTGGTGAAGACCCGTCAGCTACAGGGACTCATCTGAGAAGTTACGATGCAGGCACAGGTGGAGGGGAGTCCTCAGCAGTAAGCAGGTGGTTGGACCAGGTATGCTTTAAGGCTTCTTCCAGCTTGGATGTGCTTGGATCCCATGCCCAGCAGAGTAGTGAAGTAGTGGCTGTCTGGGTTCAAATTCAAGCTCCCCCACTTGCAAGCTGTGTGACCTTTGGCCACGTTGCCTAACATCTCTGAGCCTCAGTTTTCTCATCTATCGAAGTAGGGAAAATTTTAAGGTTGTACTGGGGTGGGTCCCTTGAAATAATGCTTGTGAAGCCCTTAGTGATGCCTGGCACACTGGTAAGTGCTGGACAGATGGGAACCATTGTGGACATATTTGTTTTATGTCATTCTCACAGCAGCTTCGTGAGTTCGTGATTATTATCCCATCCATTCCCCTCATTTTATAGGTGGGGCTCTGAGTGGCCAGGGGACTTGCCCAAGGTCCTTTAGGCAATAAGTGCAAAGGCAGAGTTAGAATCCAGGCCTTCTGACCCCCAGTCCTCTGTCCTTTCTACTGCATTCCATTCCAGTCTGGAGGAGATGACACAGCAAGGAGGCAGTGCATACCCCGACATGAGGGAAAATATGTGTAGCCTACCCATGCTAAGGCCACAACAAAATTGTCAATAGTAATAATAAGTGGTCTGCTCTTACACATATTATTTTAACGCTTAAAAGACTTTGAACTGGAGTCGTTCTTTCTCTCTTTTTAATAAATGACAGCATGAGGTTCAGAGGGGTTGAGAACTGTGCCGCACAAATGTGCAGTGGAGCCCTGGTCTGTCAGGCTCCAGATCCTGCGTCCTTTCCACTGGGCAGGGCTGCAGCAGATCAAGCCGGCCATGGGCTCCCTGGGTCCCCACTGGCTCCTTTCTCCACTGACCACTCCCAGGTCCGCAGGGCACTCAAGCCAGCACCCCTACTCCTGCTGCCTAGAGAGCCTCAGGGCAACCAGCTGCCCCTCCGCTGGCCTTTGTTCCCGAGGCCTCCAGGTTCCTGCGCAGCAGGAGCCTCCTGCCTCCTGGCCTGTGCCACGTCCTGCTGCCAAGCTGACTAAGGTTGTGCGGTATGGAGGAGAGCCACGGGCACGGAGGAGAGCCTCAAGCAGGGAGGACAGCGCGGGCACGGAGGAGAGCCTGTGGGGTGCTCACCACCCCGCCTCCCCTCCCAGCAGCAGCCTTGGCTGTAAGTCAGCAGAGCCTCTGAATAACCCAGAAGGCTCGATCTAATGGTGGGGACAGCAGGTATTAGGAGGCAAGTGGGGAGACATTTGGGGACAGAGAGGGGCTGGGCATTCCTGGGAGTCACCTCGGGCATGTGTGGAGATGCGTCATTGGCTGAGCTGTCAACTGCATTGCCTGTCCGCCTCCAGCTGCCCTGTGTAGGAGGCCGGGTAGGCCTTGCACACACATTTGTGGACGACAGAAAGGGCTCACCTGTGCCCCCAATCCCACAGCTGGGGACAGGCAGGGCCCCGAGCCCCCCCTCCCCCAGAGCACGTCCAGCTCCTCAGGGTCCCTCTCCAGGTAACTGTGAGGCGAGCTCTGGATCCCAAACCTCAGCCCGGGATGGTGGAGGGTCACTGGGAAGGTGAGGGGGCTGTGCTTGGCTGCTCCTCACGCTGGAACCCTCCACATGGCGGAATGCCCAGAGGGGAGAGGCCCTGCCTGGCCTGGGCCACGGGGAGCATGGCTCGCTGGGAGGAGAGCAGCTTCAGAGTCCATGATTCTCAGAAAGGCTGGCCCGGCCTCTCACGCCAGCAAAACAGACTGAATCCAGTGGGCCCAGCCTTTTGCCGCCTGCAAAGAAGCCAAGCAGAAGTTTACTTCAGCGAGCAAGACCTGGAGCCACAAAGCAGCTCTAGGTTTCCTTTTGTGGCTCCTCCCTCAGGTCGTGGGTTCTAGATGAGGTGTTGTGGAGGCTTGGGCCTTGTGACCTAGACAGGCCCTTTACCCTCTCTGGGGCCTACCTGTAAAGTGAGGGCAATTACATCCCCAGGGGCCCTTCCTCACTTCTACAGCCTCTCCCATCCCGCCATGAGCTGCCCTCTTGGTCTCTCTCTCCAGACGCACACAGACATAGACACACACACAAGACCTACACATACGCATTGACACAGACACGCACACAAGCATACATAGATTCACACACACACAGACTCACGCTCACAGACACTACTTCTTGTGTCACCTCTGCTCTACACTTAGTCACAGGCCCTGACATCATAGCACTGACCACAGTGGCCTGGTTCAGTGGTTCTCAAACTTGGCTGCACTTTAGAATCCTCTGGGGAGCTCTAAAAAAATCCCTGACAGCCAGGCCACACCCAGAAGCATCACATCACAATCCGTGGGCCAGCTCCAGGAGTCGTAGTTTCTAAAGCTCCCAGGTGACTCCAGTGTGCACCCAGGGTTGAGAACCAATAACCCTGAATTCATTGCCTCCCCCAGCAAGGAACCCCACAGAGTGAATTACAAGGCCCCCCAGCCTCAGATACAGCATCCACGTTTCCAGGCCCTGCTGGTTTCCTTCCAGGTTGTCCTAACGACACTTGACCCTGAATTGCCCCCAGTACGGGGCAGGGTGAGTCACCGTGAGCCAAGCCTCTCCTGCCACTTTGGGGAGAGAGCCAAGCAAGACTGACTGCCATCCACACAGATGTCAGGGAGCAGTGTTTCTCAGACTGGGGGACACCACCTGTGTCAGAATTCCCCAGGGCTTACTGACATGCAGATTCCTGGGCCCCGGCACCACCACTGATTCCCAGTCCTGAGGACTGCGCTTGGGGCCTCCTGGTGGAAACACAGTGGCTGGTCTGCGCGCTAGATGACCAGGGTTGAGTCCCAGCTCTGGCCCTGACCCACTCGGTCACCTGAATAGGCTGGCCTCCCATCTGTGACCTTCCCACCTCGAGGGGCCTTGTGAGAAGCACAGGAAGGGAGGTCTGGGGAAGACACTGCAGACTCCAAGCACCTTAGGAGTTGATGGCTGTGTGATTATCGGTGCAGGGGTTTGTATTTGTCATTTACATTCTGCTGGTCCTGCCCTGGCCAGATGCCCCCTGAATGAGCCTGGAGAGCAGAGAGCCCTGGGGATGCTACAAGAACAGTCCTGTGGTCATCCTGTACAGGGTGGGGTGACAGTCCTACAGGCATCCCGCACAAGGTGGAGATACAGTCCTGCGGGCACCCTGCATAGGCTTGGGATACAGTCCTATCGTGATTCCCCTACAGGGCAGAGGGGCTGTCCTATGGTCATCCCACACAGGGCAGGGGGGGAGGTCCTATGGTCATCCCGCACAGGACGGGGGGACGATCCTATGGTCATCCAGCACAGGGCAGGGGTGTGGCGATGAGAGTTGTGTGTCGGAAAAACGTGTCTGTACCATATTTGGCTCATCTGTTTGGGGGATAATGTTGAGGCCCTGTCGTGGCGATGGGGATGCCCTGTGGCTCCAGTGAGCCTGGCCTTGACGGACTCATGGTGCGGGAAGAGGGAGGTAGAGGAAGCTGGCCATTTTTGGTCCCTTGCTATGTAGCAGGCAATCCACTGGACTTCTTACACATATCAGCGCATGAATTCTCATACCCAGCATTATCCCCAAGAGAGGAGAATAGGAAAACTCCAGAAGAGGGAGCAGACACTCAGAGTTAGGACTCTCCGAAGGCACTGAGAAAGATGTGGCCAAGGTCAGATTAGAGCTCAGGGAGCTCTGTCCCCCATGCCACCCTGTCCCCCTGCACCACCATATCTCCCTGTGCCACCCTGTCCTTCTGTATCATGCTGTCCCCTAGTACCATCCTGTCCCCTTGTAGCACCCTGTCCCTCTGTCCCTGTCCCTCTGAGTCACCCTGTCACCCTGTCCCTTGTCCTCCTGTACCACCTTGTCCCTCTGTGTCTCCTGTCCCCCTGTGTCCCCTGTCCCCCTGTGGCCCCTGTCTCCCTGTGTCTCCCTGTCCCCCTGTCCTCCTGTACCACCTTGTCCCTCCGTGTCCCCCATTCCCCGTTCCACCTGGCATTCCTGTGTGCCGGGATTGCGGGACTCATAAGATGCCTCTCACTTCCTCTGGGGGAGCATCCAGCTACAACCCCAAGGTCTTGAAAGATCTTTGCCCTTGTGGTTTCCGGGGGACACCCTAGCCGGATCCCCTGGCCCAGTGTCGCCTCGGCTGCCCACCCAGGAAGGAAGAGAATATCTGAAGTCAGTGGGTTTCTAACAACAGAGGGTTTCAAAGAAAGATAAAGATCAAAGGCAGAGGAGGCCAAAGCAGCCCAAGTCAGATATCTCACCCCCAGATCAAACCTGGAGGAGCCGCCCGAGGCCGAAGTCTGTGGGAGGCCTGCCCAGCGCCCTGCAGCCGGAACCCTGCGGCTGTCAGTGACAGGTCACAGAGGGCGGGCCAGAGACAGACAGACAGACAGAGACACACAGAGCAGGGCAGGGGGCCTGAAAGAGAGAGGGAGAGAGGAGGGAGGGAGAGGGAGAAAGAGACAGAGAGAAAGTCAGACAGGGAGACAGGCAGAGCCACGTGGAGAAGCAGAGAGAGACTGAGAAACAGAAAGAAAATGACGCAAAGCAGATGGAAGACAGAGCCTGAGACACGAAGCGAGGCGGTGAGGTGGTGCATGTCAGCGGGGACCCTGGGAGGAAGGACACTAACAGTGGAGGTGCCAGTGTGTGGCGCCCGGGTGGGCGGAACTTTCCTTCGGAGGTGGCTCACTGGCCTGCCCTCCTTGTTCTGCACCTGGAGGCCCGCTTTCATTCGAGATGAAAGGTGGAGCCTGCCAGGCCGTGGGTCGGCCTCCTTTTCCACAGATGCGTCTTCAGCGGAAAATGACTTCTCCTGTAGAGGCTGGGAACCACCCCTCCACCTGCTGGAGGAGGCCCCCAGGCTGGGAGGCCCCACAGAGCCTGGAAGCCCTCCCCTCCCCCAGGGCCTGCTCAGGCCTGCAGTGGCCACAGCCATGTGTTCCTGGCCCCTCCTGCCACCTGGGCCTTCCTTCTCGCCTGCACCTCCACACCTGCCTTCAAAGCCCAACCCAGGCTCCTCCTCCTCTAAGAAGCCCCCCGGGACCACAGACCCCCAGGGATTTCTCTGGACTTTTTTTGCCTGCCATGCTGGGTCATGTTCAGGGACACAGTATTTGTCTTCTAAATGACATGCACATAAATTCTCTGTTCCTGTCTCTCCATCTGGATGTAAAATCCTCTTGTTCATCCTCTCCCCCTCCCCACCCAGACCTCACAGCATGTGCACAGACAGGCACTCACCAGGCTCCGAAATGCGTCACTTCGACTCATGTTGTGCTTTCTACTTTTCCCAGATTTGCTCTGGTGAAGGTGGGCAGTTGGTCCTCAGTTTGGAGAGTGTGCAAGAGAGGACACCTCGTGCCCGTGGACAGAGGGGAGTGGAGACCCAGGCGGGGGCCTTGCCAAGTTCCCTGAGCTGGTCCGTGGCACGCTCAGTCCTGGAGCCCGGCTCCTGCCATAGGTGGCCCCCTGCCCCCCGCCTCTCCTCCGGAACCTCAGTCGAGACGAAGCTGAGCACCTGTGCTGGGGGAGCGGGGCAGGGAAGAGGGTTATTGCACCCTGCTGGCCTAGCTCAGACCTGAGAACCCGTCCCCAAGGGCCCAGCCTGCAACCTGGCCCCTGCTCTCTCACTTCCCTTTCTCAGTGGGTCAGCACCTGCTGAGCACCCACACCCTTGCTCCCACCCCTGCCAGGCACACCCTCTTCCTTTCCCCAGAGGCCTCCTTCTGGGCTGGTCCTGCTTGGCCAAAGCAAGACACATGGCCACTTAACTTCTGGTGAGTGGGGTAGTGTAAGCCTGCCACTGCCCAGAAGGAGCGAAGGCTGGGACATCTGCCAGCAGCCCCGGTGACCTCCACATTCAGAGCAGTGGTCACTCCTGCCCAGCTGAAGCATCTCGAGGGCTGGGGCCAGGCTTACTTACTTCTCTACCCTGAATCCTCGCCCGGGTTTGGCACGTCGTGGATGCTGGGGTAACTTTTGAGCAGGTGGTGTAGGCCCAAACAAAAGACAGCAGCCCTGACAGCTTGGAAGCACCTGCCCTCCCTCCTGTCAGGATGATGATGATGACGAATAACAATGTCACTGAGCAAAGCGCTTACATCATCACAGCTGATACCCACAACAACTCAGACAGGTGCCTGGGACCTGGGGCTCAGTGACCTGGTCAGGGTCACACAGCTGGGAAGTGGAGAGGGGCCACATTTGGACTCAGGTGGACTGTAACCGGAGTCTGAGCTCTTGAGTCTGGGCTGGAAGCCTGCGACGGGGTTTCTGGTGGCTCCCCTGTGTGACCGTGGGTGGGTCCCATCTCCCCTCTGAGCCTCAGGCTCCCGGTGTGTGTAATGAGGACTTGAACTCCTTGAGATCTGTGTTCCCTTTCTCGGTTGACATGTCCTAATTCTAAAGAAGTTAGATCACTCCCCCAGGGGTCTTCACAAGGATTCAGAATTAAGCAGCAGCGAGAGGCAAGACTGCTGCCTGCAAAGACCTTACGGTCCAGTGGGGGCGAGAAACAGCCACATAACCTTCCATGTAGGTTTGGGTTCCAGTTTCTGTTCAGACAGTGGGGCTGCAGGAGCCCTGATGAGGGGCTGGAGAGGTTCCTGGGGGAGGGGGAGGGGTGGGCGGGCCTGGAGGGAGGGAGGCTTTGGCTGTGTGGATGGTTGGGGGAGGGTGGAGAACGGATGGCCGTATAGGTGGGGATGAAGAGACTTGGGGTGTGTGATGGCCTATGAGGACCTGGCCAGCTGGCGTGGAGCAAGGGATGACCTTTTAGCAATTTCCCTCTCCAAGCCCCGTCTTGTGAGCGAATGTCTTTAATTTATTAAGGGACCGATTTTAAATCATCCTCCTCCTTTCCCTGCCCACCTCCCTCCTCCACTGCCTGTATTTCCCCTGACCATAAATTTTTTTTTAATGACAGTTTAGAAAATGAGCAAATCTTTGCTGACACTTTTATCACCTCCAGAATACTTTTAATAAGAGGTTTCGGTAGATTGCATTCCGGGAGAGGGGGAGGAGAGAGGCAAGACAGAAGCTCCATCTATGCTTGTCCCAGCCCTGCAGCCCGAAGGCTGCCCCCTCTTCACCCCGCTCCCTCTTCTAGGGGGAGGTCCCCGCCTAGGACCCCAGCTCCCCGAGTTCCAGCCCCACCCCAGCGTCCCGCTCACCCTGGGCCTCAGCACACCCCTTCACTCCTCCCTCTCTGTTGGTCTCCTCATCTGTAAAATCTTCTGTAGGTGCAGGGGATAATTAGTGCAGACCTATTAATAATGGCTAACAGTAATTAGCTGCTGACATTTTGAACCACGCCTTGTTACTCGGACTGGCAAATCAGGTCCAAGAATATTTCTCAAACTACAAACAGAGCCAGCTGAACTGGAATCAAGAGCCTGGATCCCACCAGTCCTCTGATCCCCGGAATTGCGTGTGTTGTGCTCACCCTGTGTTAGAGGTCGAGGGAGCTGGAAGGTCCGCAAAGCACCCAAAACACAGTGTCACCTCCAGGAGTCGTCAGCTGGGTTGGAGAAGCAGGAAAAACTGTCCAGAATGAGGTTGTGGCAGAAAGAAGGCCTTAGAGGGCCCAGAATGGGGTGGGGCGGGCAAGCGAGCCTTTTATGGTTTCTGCAGGAGGAACAGATCCCCAGAAAGGGGACACAGAGTGTGTAGGGCTGGTTGGGAAGGGGAGGGCCTGGAGGGACTTGTTGCAGTTCAAGAGTGAGGGGAGGGCTAGACAGGAACCAGGAACAAGGCCTGGGAGCGAGGGACATTTAAAGGGAAATCAACAGGGTTTGGGGGCTGACTGGAGACAGGATGTGTGAGCAGAGGGTTTGGGAGAATGGGGTGCCACAAAGAAAGGCCACCCCAGGAGGTCACTGGGTGAGTGCATCATTGGGTGACTGGCAAAATGATTCTGCCCATTTAAAAATATATGAAGGAAAAATTAAGTTTTCTTTTCTTTAAGAAACACATTGAGGGCAGTCAGAATGTAATTTGCTTCTAATTGAATTATGGCTTTAAAAAAAGGGAAGGGTTGTAAGTTAACTGTAAGTTGACTGAAAGTGACTTGGGTGCTCAGAGATCCTGGCGTTTACTGAGCCCCTATGACGCGCTATTCGCTCTGCTTGGCACATTTAGGAGCTGATGCGTTTAAAGAGCTTCATGCCGTGCCTGGATTCATAAATGGGAGCTATCCTGCTCTCATCTTTATTGTTGGGAGGAAATCCTTATGGCCATGGGTGAAAAATGAACATAAATGGCATGGAAAATAAAGTGCTATTGATCACTTACTAACTGCCAGGCACCATTCTAAGTGCTTTGCATTTGTTGAATCCTACAAAAATCCTAGAAGGTAGGTGTTATTGTTATCAACCTCATTTTATAGATGAGGAAGCAGAAGCATAGAGAGGTTGAGTAACTCACTCGAGGCCACACAGTAAGTACCAAGTCAGAGATGGGACGTGGTAGCCCGGCTCTGGTGCCCATGAATTCATTTCCCCCCGCCCCGAGGCTGCAGTGTCTAGTCTATTTCTGACCCTGCAGAGGAGTCGTGAGGACCATAGGGGACTGGAGAAGACTCCAAGGGGTTCCCTGAGAGCCCGTCTCCTCTCTGAGGGCAGGGAAGGTCTTGAGGGGAGTAGATGCGACGACTGGGCTGTTGATTCCCAACTACACAAAGTGCAGGAGGAGAGCTTGAGGGGCTTTTACTGACCCGCTCTGGGGGCTGCAGGGAGGGGCCCGAGGGTGTGCGCCTGGCTCAGCGGGCTTTCCTGGCGTGGACCTGGTGCGAGGAAACGGCTGGAGAGGAAATGTCGCCAACTGAGCTCTCTCTGCAACCGGGAGAGACCCGAGGAAGACTCTCTTGCCCGTCCTGTGGGCTTCTTCCTCCGTTCCGTGTCCCAGCTTTGAAACGAGACAGAAACTGAGTGTTTAATAGCACGAGCTTTATTCAATGGCCAAAGAATGGAGAGGTGGGAACAAAGTTCACAAGTCAGCTTCTGAGCCCCTGGGGCAATTTAGCAGCTGTCACAATGGGTCAGGGTAATGAAGAGGTGAATACTCATAGTTATTCGGCGAAATGGGCAGGCTGTTCTGGGGAGCAAGGGTGCCAGCTCTTTTCTTTCCTTGTTTGGTTATGCCCTGCCATTGCCGTGGCAGTCCTGAACTGTCCTGGTGTCGGTGGGTGTGTTCTATAATATGGTAATGTATCACAAGGAGCGTAGACTGCACCATGGGGTCTATGTCAGGTCAAGTCAGACTGCCATGTTGCCTTTGTGGGCTGGGTAACAGACTAAATTCCATTTAAACTGGGACTGGAGGCAATTAAACTGAACGAGAGATGGTTCCTGTTCTCGGTTTGTTTTCTTTACATTTTGCTCTAAGTGTATTTGAAAATGCCTGGACGTTGGAGAGAGGAGGATGCAGGAGTGAGAAGCTGTGGCCTCGCCACACAGTGTCTGGGTAATGGTGGGCAAACCACTGCCCTCGTGGACCGCTGGTCTCCTGGCCTGCAAAATGCGTCGAGTCCCCACGTCAGAAGCCGGGAGCCGAGTGCATGCGGGTTTAGCTCCTGGTCCAGATTTGGCCTTGTGTATCCTATGATTTGTAGCTATTATTGTTATTATGGCTGTAACTATAGATCATTAATTTACAGTTTGAGTGCCTCACCTATTTCACTTTGCACTATTTTATTGAAGAATTAAATTTTTATAGGAAATCCTTCTAATTGGCTGGATTCAATATCAGCCCTACTTCTTTCAAGTATACACAACAGATAGGCAGTGACACACACTACTTCTGTCTGGTGGCAGCCACCCACCCACCCAAGCCACTTTTCTTCATCTCCTCCCACCTCCCGAGTGTCGGCTCCATGCCAGGCCCTGTCCTGGGTGCTTTGTGGACAGCATCTTCAATCCTGAGACAACCCTGCAGACGAGGACATGGAGGCACAGAGAGTTAGATGACTTGCCTGAGGTCACACAGCTGTGAAACGCTGGGCAGGGATTCAGAGCCAGATGTGTCACTAAGGCACAGGCTTTATCCCAGTTGGCCAGTCCAGGGTTTAGGGAATCCTCTGGGTGGAACTGGCCTCATGACAATGGAGAGATTGACCAGCTAGAGGCTGTTCTGCGGACAACAGGAGCTCTCCAAGATGGTTCCCGTCTGGGGCTGAGCAGCCTCGAGAAACCTGAAAGGAGCATCAACCAGGAGGACGCTGCCTCTAAACATTGTGTCCTCCACCTGGCAGGGAAGCTGACTCCTCCTCTGGAATCCCCATGAGGCTCGTCTCCGTGGCACCCATCCGGGGCTCATCTGCCTGCTATTCCAGAGACCAGCGGTGATGTGGGGGTGGAGCCATAATCATCCCTTACACTGGTCCAGGGCTTCACAGTTTGCAGAGGGGTCTTTCACAAACACCGTGGCCTCTGAGCTAAGAGGAGGTGGTGTCCCCACAGATGAGAACACGGGCTCTTGGGTGCACTGACTTGGCCTGGAGTCTCTGTTCTTGCCCAAGTCACTTCATCTCTCTAAGCCTTAGCTTCCTGACCTGAGAAATGGGGAAAATGCCTACTGCATAAGGTTTTTATGAGGGTTAATTGAGATTATGCATATACACATATATATGATTATATTATGTATATACAATCTCATTTAACTCCCATAATAACCCATAAATAAATAACCAATACCCATACATAACAATGCTTTAATAAACTAATATTAACTAAGCACAGCCACACCCAAAAGTGGATGATAAGAAGTATTACTTATTAAGCCAAGTTCTTCTCATCATATTTTGTTTCTTAGTGCACCTTGACCATCCACTCGCATACCGGATGACAAGCTCCGTGAGGCCAGAGCCAGGGCTGGCTGCTCAACTCCAGCCACAGCATTCAGCAACACGTGTGACAGGTGGTGGGGGCCCGATAAATCAGCCATGGAACCCGTGATCTTGTTTAACCTTCACAACAGGCCTTTGAAGTCTGGGAAATTCTCATCCTCATTTTACAGATGAAGAAACAGAGGTTCAGAGAGGTGACAAGGTCACACAGCTGGCGACTGGTGGAAGTGGAGTTCACGCTCCGGTTCCTGACTCCCTAGTCTGTACCATGAGCCGTAACCCATCCTGCCAGAGAGAACCATTTCCTCTCCCCAGACAGAAGGCAGGGACCAGGATCCCGGGCTCGCAGCCCAGAGCCCTTCTCATCGCATCAGAGAAGGGGTGGGGTGGTCCCCAGGTCTAGCCTCACAGCTGTCTGAGGAGCACCAATTGGGCAACAGCCCAAGAGGCCTTGGGATAACAGCTCATGGCCTAGGAGACCTGCTGTGCCCACCGCGTCTGTGTCCCAGGCGGTGGACCTAAAGCAGACTGGGGACAACACACACTGAACAACACGTCTTTCCCAGGGAAGGCCCCTCGTGGGGCTCTTTCCTCTGCAGAAGGGGCCCTGCCTTGCTGGGGATGCCCTTCTCTTCAGGACGGGACCGCTGGGGGCTGTGGCCGCATCACCTCTCCCTGCAGCCTGGAGGAAAGCGTGACCCTGAAGCTCTGCAGAGAGAAGGTTGCAGCAGCCCGCCAGGGCCTGTTCCAGCTCGGGGCTCCTCACAGATGGCCCAGGAGCCCACTCCACAGAGGCCGGGGGAGGCTGCCAGGGTCTCTGGGAGGAAGCTGCTCCGTTGGGCTCCAACAGATGTTGTGAACTCCCGAATGTGCCCCATCCCCGGCAGTACCTGCTGTTCTTTCTGGGCCTCGGGGCCAAAATCACTCTCCAGGCTGGTGAGAGAGGGAGCTGGAGTTCAAACCCAGGTCTGGCATCTGGGCCCCTCACCCCAGTCTGTATCTTTACCGTTGGGGTAGGGGGGCATGCTGGTGCAACAGGACCAGAGGCCTCTGCAGCCCAGGGACGTCCCCCCTCACAGCTGCTGCCCCCAGGAGGCCTCTTTGAGCCGAAGGGAAGTGCAGGTGGATGATGAGGGCCTTGCGAGACATGGGG